>NW_022147237.1:3934270-3940663 GCF_002938485.1 Sitophilus oryzae | reverse complement strand
TTTATTTAGTTGGAAAATATTTTTTTTTATAAAGACACTTGAACATAAAAAGCATCTTTCTTTAATACGGCAGAATTTTATATGATTCTTGTATTTGTATGTGAGTTTGTTATGAGAGAGAAATAATTAAGCTATAATGAGGAGAATATAATATAATAACATAAATTTTGGTTATATTTATTACAACTACTTGAGCAGCGAAACATATTTGGCGTTCCGAGCCAGGAACATAAAAATGTTATAATGATGTGTATGATTAGGAGTTAAAAAAGGAGATTTGGTATGTTAGTATATGACATAAATGAGGATTGTTCAATTAACTGTTTTTGGTCACTTCCTGTTTCACCGGAAATGACTACAACTTTTGATTTTTAAATGGCACCCTCGGTATGTTTTTACTTCATTAGGTAGAAAATGGCATTCTGAATAGAATGACATATCATAATATGTCAACTTTTGACATTCTCGCTTAATAAAAAATCGTATTTTAAAATTCATTCTAGAGTGCCATAGCTATATTAAAAACACTAATTCTCAATCAAAGAGACTTGGGAAAATAAATTTGATCGTCTAATGTTTTTATTGTCTTGTTCTGGCCAGTTAGAAAGTGCTTAAATCGTATTCTTAAACATGTCTCAATTTTTTCAAATAGAACGATGTTGGCTCATTAGCAAATTTTTTGGAAAAAGCATATTTTTACGAATAATTTGGTACTTCACACTTGGTATTTCGAGTCAAATTTTCGTTATTCGTCACTAGCAAGTTATAATTTCAAATAAACCATATGCCAAAATGCCAAAAGTTGACATATGATATGTCATTCTATTCAGAGTGTTATTTTCTACCGAATAAAGTAAAATAATACCGAGGGTGGCCATTTAAAAATCAAAAGTTGTAGTCATTTCCGGTGAAACAGGAAGTAACCGAGAACAATTGAATACGTCAATCAATCTTAATTTATGTCATATACTAACATAACAAATCTGGCTTTTTTAACTGAAAAAATAAAAAAGTTATAGGTGTTAGCCACTTTTGAGACGCACCCGGTATAAATCAGGATTGATTATTGATTGAAGTATTCAATTCGTTTCGGTCATTTTTTAATTTTATTTGATAGATGACATTCTTAATAGAATGACATATGATATGTCAAATTTTGACAGTTTCACTTTAAAAAATAGTATTTTAAATTTCAATCTAGATTGTCACGACAATAAATTTAGCAAAACTGTAAATTTGACTCGAAATACCGAGTATGTGGTAGGGTCAACTTTCGTTTAACTGAAATTAGTTATTAGAAAAAAAAATTGTCTTTAAAAAGCTACTGTGAACCACGGAAAACACAAATCTTCCTGCGGAAGTGCGTAATTTCCAAATTTCGCACTTTAGAATAACTGAAATCTGCTATAAAAAAATACATTTTGCGTTTTATTTTTAATACTTTTCTGAACACAACACAAAAATTTTCCTGCGGAAGTAAGCTGTTTTCATTTTCTAAGGAAATTTATTAAACTTTAGAATAGCTGAAATCAGTTATATAAAAAATAAATATATTTTTGCCTTTTAGAAACTTTTGCAAACTCAGGAAAATAAGAAATTTCCTGCGGAAATGCTTGATTTTAAATATATATAATAAAAACCACAGCTTAACACCCTCCACAAAGAAAAGCTAACCGAAGCAACCCAAATCCTAACAATCTAATAATGTTTTTGCAAAATTCACAGTTAATTATTAAAATATAAAAACCACAGCTTAACACCCTCCACAAAGAAAAGCTAACCAAAGCAACCCAAAGGCTAACCAATCTAATATTTTTGCAAAATCACAGTTAATTATTAAAATATAAAAGAAAACTGCACGATCCAATGATTTTTTGTTTTGAATCAGCCCTAGTTACGTAAAGCTTTAATAAAAAAACAAGAATAAGTGCAAAATTCCGAGGTACTTATAGTTTACCAGAACCTATATTATCATATTGTCTATTCTACAAGAATTGTTATTACCCCACCTAGCACCCCTATTCGCTCCCGGGTCCCGTAAGCTTCTAAACTGAAAAATATATGAAAAACAAAGTGCACAAAATGACAATGACACATTTCCCCAGGAATTTTGTTGTATTTCTTTGCTCGTAAAGGCTCGTATAAAACAAATATAAGTTCATTTTTCATGTATCTGATTTCGGCTATTCTAAAGTCAAAGCATTTTTTTATGTAAAATAAAAATAAAAAATTTCCGCAGACACTTTTTTGTGTTTTTATGTTTAAAAAAATGTCTAAAACACACCCCCAAGACTAGTTTTGATGTACCAGATTTCGGCTGTACTAAAGTCCGAAAAATGAAAATGACACATTTGCCTCAGTAAAATTTTTGTATATTTGTACTCCTAATGCCTTCTAGAATGCATATAGTATAAAGTAATTTTTTATATAACAGATTTCAGCTAAACGAAAGTTGAGCCAAGTGATACCAAATTATTAGTAAAAAATGCTTTTTCCAAATATGCTGCTCCTTCCATTTGAAAAAATTGAGTTATGAATATAAATACGATTTGGGTACCTATCTTCTAACCGGTCAGGAAAAAACACGAAAAATGTCAGACGATTTAATGTATTTTTCCAAGGCTCATTGATCAAAAATTAGTGGTTTTAACATAGCCATTGCATGGCACCCTAGATGCTATTTTTACATACGATATGTCATTCTATTAGAAATGTCATTTTCTATCAAATAAAGTAAAAAAATACTGGGGAAACATTAAAAAATCAAAACTTGTAGACATTTCCGGTGAAACACGAACTGACCGAAAATATTTGAATACGTCAATCAGTTGACGATTCATGTCATATACAGGGTTGTTCACCACATACGACACGGAGTATTGTAGCTAAACGATTAGATTTTTACAAATTGTAAGTTTTGGGTTCGTTGAAATACTATTAGAGCTACATTTTAAAAATAATATTACATGATACAGAGTGTCCCAAATAAGTAAAAAATAGTATAGTTGTATTTTTTTAAACGGAACACCCTGTATATTATTCTATTTTTAGATTCTATGACTGAAATAAAGGTAAATTTGATTAAGGTTTATCGCACTTAAACCTTACCGTTTTTGAAATATGTTCAATTTTGTGAAATTGCAGTAAAAAATTTAAGGCTTCATTTCTCCGAGGGTATTAAAGGTTTAATACCAAATATTTGTTTTTTTTGTTTAATTTATATTATGTTGCAATAATATAAATTATACTACCTTATAGAGAGAGTGTTCAAAAAGTTATATTAAATAATTACTAGCTTTAAACGACGATAATTTCTTTAATTTAAATGGAACACCCTGTATATTTTACGTGAATCAGATGCACAATTTAATTATCTATCAAATTGTATTATACCATTTTTTACCTATCTCTTCAAGTTTTAGTAGAAAATGCTTTATGTTCTATTTTAGACCTCATTTATCACTATATCCATGGAATATTGACATTTTAGATTTTTTTTAAAGCAACATATGTACAAAATGCACAGATGGTAAAAATAATAATATTGCAAGCCCATTTGTTTGCAAAAAGAAAACTATTTAAATCTTTCTAAAAGAGTATATCAATTATTACTATTATTAATATACTCCGCCTATTATTTCCGCCTAACAATTAGTTAATTACATACTTAATTGTTTTAATTAATAAATTATTCTAAATAAATGTGGATTTGACTCAGAAATCAATACAATACTAGGTTATGTAAATGAACGTCTCTGTTGTTATAAATCAGCATTCGTCAAAAAACGAAATAAAATTTATAAGATGTTACTTTTACCACACTGTCTAATACAAATACAAAATTCAGGTTTTTAGTATTTGGAGCATTTATTGTTAACCCACGTCACAAACAGTCAATAAATGTAGTTTTACTAGGATCATATTAATTGGTGCTATTTAACAAATATTTAAACAGTTTTTCTTATTTTTTTTTAATGAAATAAACGAATTATAATCGATATTAGTATCTGCTACTCTTTGAAAATTTGTTACATTTTAAAAATAATCTAAAATGTCAATATTCCATGGGTATAGTGATAAATGAGGTCTAAATTATAAGAAAATGCTACTTCTACAAAAACTTGAAGAGATAGATAAAAAACGATATAATACAATTTGATAGGCAATTAAATTGTGAATCTGATTCTCGTAAAATATACAAGGTGTTCTATATAAATTAAACAAGTTATTGCCGTTTAAAGCTAGTAATTATTTAATATGAATTTTTAGACACCCTGTATAAGGTAGTATTTTGTTTATTATTGCAACACAATATCTGATCAATGAATAAACATCAATAATTATTTAGTATTAAAAACTTCGATACCCTTGGAGAAATGAAGCCTTAAAATTTTTACTGCAATTTCATAAAATTGAAAATATTTTTAAAACGTTAAGGTTTAAGTGTAATCGAGAGTGTAATATACCTTAATCAAATTTCCCTTTATTTCAGTCGTAGAATCTAAAAATATAATAACATAGAGGGTGTTCCATTTAAAAAAATACAACTATAATATTTTTAACTTATTTGGGACACTCTGTATCTTGTAAAAATATTTTCAAATTGTAGCTCTAATAATCCTTCAACGAACCCAAAACTTACAATTTGTAAAAATTTAATCGTTTAGCTACAATACTCCGTGTTGTATGTGGTGAACAACCCTGTATACTAACATACCAAATCTCGTTTTTTATCTGAAAAAAATAAAAAAGCTTTGTTAGCCACTTTTGTTAAACACCCGATATTTATATTAAAATTATAAACTAAGTACGTATGTAATAACTACGTTATTACAATTGAATGTTGTAGATAACTGCAACCGTAAAAGAAAGTAGAAACCGAATTAGAAAAAGCACACTGTCACTTTAACATAAGGCCAATAAAACTTAGTCGTACCGGTATTCCAATGAGGCGCTCATGCTGGCCCTATCTCTAGTCCCATATTCATATTATCTAAATTGAATTGCATGGTACGTTAAATGCCGGAGGTCTATTCACCTCTTCTAATCAATGGATAATGTGAGTGAGTACCAACTTTCTTCTTTTTCTATTCTGACTTAGACAAAATAGAACAATAAATCGATTTAGCCTAAAAATAAAAGGAATAGCCTATTCAAATTCGACCTCCGCCACTGAGATCTCGAAAACTATAGGAGATACGTGGATGGTTAAATCAGGGTAAAATTGTATTAATGTGCGTAGAATGTAGAATGAGTGGGAGGGAGGGGGGGTTAATCACCCCGACTTTGAAGATCTATTGTCTCCCCCTTTCTTGAGTTATAACTCATCATACGGTCTATAACTCCTGATACATGGGAATCTTCCTGTTGTAGGGAGGACAGTGTATTTCACATCCTCCTCTGATAACAGCTGTTTATTCTCCGAGGAGTAGATATGAGGTGTTAACTTGCAAAACCCGCCTTATCATTTAAAAAAATGGCCTAATGATATACATTAGTATCACTGAGAGAAAAAACGTTAAATTAAAATTAAAAAATTAAAAATAATGCTAATGAATCAAATAAAATCAAACATATTTTGGCCTCATTAATGGTCATAATTAAATTAATAAGACATCTATTGATTTTATGCATATACTCGTACATGTAAAACATACATGATCATTGTCATTGTTAGTGGTATATCAGATTTACTAACAATTTATAATAATTTTTTTAATATAATACGATTTGATAACTTGATCTGCTGATGAAGTTTAACCTTCAATAACTTTCAAACAAGTAGATTAAATGAAGAATCAAATCAGCCCTTATTTGAAGACCGTCCAATTTCCTAGAGGATTAGGTATTGGTTTTTACAATACGCTGATTTGTTAGAACGCAATAAAATTTTAAAAAAATGTTTCCCCGTTTTATTTAAATGGGAAATAGAAAATCATGATGAGATGAGACACCTCTTAATATTAGTATTAAGAGCTCAAAATTTACCAGAATTTTTTTCATCATCGTGAAATATATTTTCACGGCAACTAAAAAGAAAAACAAATTATATAGTATACACCCTGTATATTCAGCTCAGCCAATATTTACAAGAAATGCGATCTGGTAAGCATCACGTCGTCTAAAAATATTGATTCTAATAATTCTGTACTGAAAAACTAGAGCCGTATAAGGTAGATAGATGCGCATAACAGCCTCGAGTCAGACATTAGCATAAATTAGCGATGCTAATGCGTTACTTATGAGAACATGTAATACTTGTGAACGCGGACATAACTGTGTCAGAAGAATCGTTATTGTAGTCTAGTCAAATTGTGCTCAAAAAGCCTCTTGGGGGAAAGTTTTGGGTTAGTTCCAATTTCTTCTATTTATTATGTTGTTTGGGGTGCTGAT
>NW_022147237.1:3927600-3934260 GCF_002938485.1 Sitophilus oryzae | reverse complement strand
ATCCTATTTTTTTTTAATTGACAATTTCAAAACTTGACATATTATATGTCATTATAGTCAGATTGTCATTTACTAACAAATGAAGTAGAAAAATACCGAAGGTGCCATTTAAAAATCAAAAGTTGTAATAATTTCCGGTGAAACAAGAAGTGACCGACAACAATAATTAATTGAATACGACAATCAGTGCTAATTTATGTAATATACTAACTTATCAAATTTCGTATTTTTATCTAAAAAAATAAAAAAGTTATAGGGATGAGCCACTTTTGAGAAACACCCGGAATGAATGCACACTACGGGAATATGGTAAGCCAGAATAAGATATAAAGATAATTAAATTAGAGAAAAATTGCTAAATCCAACTCTACTATCTGCATCTCTGGAAATCAATATCACCACAATACACCAAAACACTTTTACTTTTACACTGGACGCGCGTTTCGCAACCATGTTAGCATCATCAGCAGATGATCAAGACTAAACTAAAATCTACAATTTGAGCGTTTATATACTCACTCAGTGGGTACCGAGTGCCGAGTGGGCGTGGCAAGATCTAGCCAACCGGGTCAGAGCCCACCGAGGGTAACAATTAAATTTCCGCAACTAGAGTAGTAGGAACAAAGAACTGGAAGGAATAGGACCGGTGTCTCTGTTCATAATATCTTTACATTTATTAACCGTGATATTTTCATATGCATCTAATTGCCTGTAATTTGAGACTTCTTTAATTATTTTTAAATTATTAAAATCTATACAGGATGGCGCGGCGCCTCTCATACGCCGCGGAAGCTCCAAGGAGAACGGTTGTTTATATCGAAGTGAAATTTTGCCAGCATATGTAGGTTAACTAAAAGCATTTTATAAAAATATATAGAATTTTACAGGGTGTCCCCAAAAGAAGTTACACATCAAAGTTGTGTTTTTTTCTTATGGAACACCCTATATATTAATTTATTTTCGGATTCTATGAAAAAAATAAAGGTGAGTTTTAATAAAGAAGCATATAATTAAAATCTAAGAATTTTAACATATTTCACATTTTGTGAAAATGAAGAGTAAATTTTAAATTTCGATATCAGCTACCTAAATTTTAGTTGCCCTTGTATAGCCTCATATTTAATTACAGTAACCATTGTATAATAAACCAAATTGAAATTTGACACTAAAAGTTATACAGGGTGAGACAAAATTAATATGGAACATTAGTCACTTGTAAAAGCAAGTTACTCCTTTTTTTTTAAATGGAACACCGAGTATATTTTTCCGGTGTTCAATGGAAATTATATATCTTCAAAAATATTATTAAGGTTGCCTGCCCCTCAGATAAAGATTTTCCTAGATATTTTTATTTTTATGATTTTGCGTCAATAGATCTTTATTGTTTGAAAAAATCTAGGGTTGCTGTGTGACCTTTGGTTAATATAATAAAAATCAAATATTGTAGAGTAAAATACTCAACGGTAATAAAAAGATACACGTTTAAAACATATTTTAATTATTACAGAATATAAAGTAGTTATAAACCTATAATTATGTGACAAAAATTAGCTATATGAAATCAAATGCTCAAAATGCTTCCTTTCCTTTCCATTTTCTTTTCAAAAGGATCTTTTTATTTTAAAAAGCATATGTGGAGTTCTACCTCGAAAATCAGCTACAATAATTTCTCTTATGTTGTCGACAATAGTTGGTCGAGTTTTGTAAACACTGTCTTTAATATATCCCCATAAAAAAAAACAAACTAGATAAAATCAGGAGCATTTAAGTATTCTATTAATTGGTGAATGCAGTGTGCATTCAACTAATAGAATCATATCAATTCTCGTTGATGTGGGATATGTATGCATTTTCGGCAAATTTCTGATATTTTTTTTTGTTTTAACTGACACAAAATGATAACTAGTTGTTAAAGTTGGACTAATTAGACCGCTATGTTGAAGTAACGTCAAACTTATCGCAGCCACCTAGATTTTATCAAATAATAAAGATCTACTCAGATCACATCATGTAAATGAAAATATCTAGGAAAATCTTTGTTTGAGGGGTAGGCAACCTTAATAGTATTTTGAATAGACATGAATTCTCCATTGAATATTGGAACAATATACTGGATGTTCCATTTAAAATAAAAGAGTAATATGCTTTTAAAAGTTACACTTTTTGTGTTTAATTTTAAATAGTTAATTTAACTACATATTATGCTATACCGGGTAAATTCCAATTTAGGTAGCTTTTATTGTAATTTAAAAATTGTTCTTTATTTCTAGAAAATGTTAAATATGTTAAAAAATGTTAAAAACCTTACATTTTAGTCATCTACTTCTCTTATAAAACTCACCTTTATTTTTCTCCCAGAATCCAAAAATCAATTAATAATAGGGCGTTCCATTACAAAAAACACAACTTTGATATGTATTTTTTTTGGGGACACCCTGCAGAACTCTCTATATTTTTAAAAAGTGCTCTGAATTAACCTACATATGCTTACAAAATTTCATTTCAATACAAACTTTCGTTCTCCTTGGAGCCTCCGCGGCGTACGAGAGGCGCCCACCCTGTACAGGGTGTCCCATTTTGGTTGAAATCATATGGTATCTCCGTTATTAGTGAAGATAGAAGAGTGCGGTTTGCACAAACCTGTGCCACTTTTTTGTCAAACGGAAGATGCCGTAAACAAAATTTTCATAGCTCTCTTTGTTTCTGAGCTACAGGGTCTTTTTGAAAATTTTGCAATTTGGGACACCTCCTGTATCTCTGTTACTGTTAAATCTATTGAGATGGTGAAAACTGTTTATTGTAGAACTTTTTACGTAGAATATAGCGACGTAGTCTGTTGCTCTACGAAAAGAATATTTTTAAAGATATGAACTAAAGTTATGTTTTCTTAAATGGAACACCCTGTATATTAATGAATTAAATGATCGGACTTGCCATAAGCTTCTCAAAAATGTATAACACTCTATATTTATTTTCATTATTTAATGCAATATTTAAAAAAATATATTAAAAGATCATATTTATTAGTAGGCCATGATTGATAATAAAAGAAACTAAAGAATTATTAAAAGTAATATTGCTATCTGTCTTTTGTTTTATTTTGAGACCACTAATTAATTCTTTGTATATTAGGGAAACTTAAATCTCTACCGCTATTTGTAAATCTTGGAAGCTATCTTATTGGAACTTTTAAATATCCCCTTTAGCTAATTTACGTGAAATATAGTTTCAGCAAGATGGGGCTTCCCCTCACAACTTAACTTACAACGAAAATAGTAGAATTTGGTAAATTATTATTTCTCAAATCAATGAATTGGAACCAATATGATGACCTCCCTGATTCCCGGATTTGTCCGTTCTCGATTTCTGATTTTAGGGATTTTTGAAATATGAAATATATCGTGGCAACTAATATATAAACATACAATATCGAACACCTGGAAAATGCTTTAATAATGCAAGCTTTTAGATATTTGCAAACCCATCCCATTATAATAAATTCCGTTATAAAAAAGAGGAAAATATATTCAGAGGTTCAGTGGTAACAATTCAAAAGTAAAATATATTAATCCCAAATAAAATTTTAATATGTGTATGTCTATTTTAGTAAATACCATTTTGATTTTGTTATTTATCACGGCCTACTAATAAGAAAATGATATATTTTAAATATTGCAGAAAATATTGAAAATAAATATAAAGTGATATATATATATATATATATATATATATATATATATATATATATATATATATATATATATATATATATATATATATATATATATATATATATATATATATAATATATATATTTGAGAAGCTCATAGCAAAGCGGATCATATGATTTATAAATATACAGGGTGTTCCATTTGAAAAAACCTAACTTTAGTTCATATTTTCAAAAATATTTTTTTCGTAGAAAAACAGACTACGCCACTGTATTCTACGTAAAAGTTCTACAAGAATCAGTTTTCATCTTCTCGATATCATCTATAATAACGGAGATACGGTGGCTGTCACAAATTGCAAAATTTTCGAAAAGACCCTGTAGCTCAGAAACGAAGAGAGCTATGAAAATTTTGTTAACAGCATCTTTCGTTTGACAAGAAAGTGGCACAGGTTTGTGCAAACCGCACCCTTCTATCTTCACAAATAACGGAGATACCGTATGATTTCAACCAAAATGGGACACCCTGTACATACAATGTTCTTTATCAACAATATGTTCAGCAACGCAAGATTTATCCGGTCTACCATATCTTATCTGAGCTAAATGTTCTTTATATCCAGTTAATAATTGATCTTCTAGTTTGCCCAACATATTTCTGATTACAATCTTTACAAGAAATTTCATAAATACCCGACCTTTCCATGGTTAGCGAAACGCGCGTCCAGTATAAAAGTAAAAGTTTTTTTGGTGTATTGTGGTGATTTAGTGTTTTATTCTGCTGTATAGCACCAAAGGTTCCAACCCCCAACTGTAATCTTTGGAAATATAAAATATCCGATCACTTCCGAAGATAGTATTTTTGTCCGAATTTTCCCTATTTACAAAACTACAATTTTTTCGCATTTCCATTAGATGTGGGCAAAGAGTGAAAGGGTCTTTTTTTAGTTGTCGGGTCCAGGTTATCGTTTCTAGATGCAATGATAAGCCGAGGTGATCTTTTTCATCCAAGCATTATGTCCAAGGAGTTATTGATTTTTTTATTAGCCGTAAGTAAAAATCTACTCGTATCTCGTATTATTAATATTTGTCCATTCATACCTGTCGGCCACAGGTAATTTGAGTTTTTTATCCGTAAAGCTGAGTTTATATGCATCCGTTATGCGTCGTCCCTCGTTGCGTCACTTCAATGATATTCAAGTGTAAGCTGTTTCTTGAAATAGTCTAATAAAATTGTATAAAATCAACGACGGACGATGTATTTCGGAGTTTTTTTTTTGGTTATTTCAAAAAATGACAGCTCATATTTTGGTAATATTGGAGTGACGGAGACGAAACAACAGACGACGTATTAAGGTTGATTCTCACTATACCTTCAATATCAGCTCCCTTCCATTTCCGTTCCGTTTACATAAAATATTATATCATGTAAATGAATAGGACAATAAACACTATCCGTTCCGTTCCCTTTCCGTTCCATGTCCTTTCCTTCCATACATTTTCTTGACAGACGGACTGAAGCGTATCGGAAACAGCGTTGTCACGTTCTTACATTAAATGTAAGAACAAATTTTGTACCAGCTCTGTTAAAATTTTGCTGATATTTATTTATTCTTTCACATCTTAATTAAATCTGTTACCTTTTTCAAAAGATACAAATTCTTAAAATAAAACTTTCGTAATGATATAATTGTACAATAAAAAGTATGGAACTGATACAGAACGGGAGCTTACGTATAGCGTCAATACATTAAAAAATTGGCGCCGGGAGGCACATATACCCGCCCATACAATATGTTAATAAAAAGTTAGTAGGCAGTTCTTTTAGTTTCAAAATAAAGGAATTTTTCCATTTTTTTTATCTCACAAACTGCGACTTTGATGACTGATTTTGATGTTATTACAAATTTTGTTGCAAATATTAATCCTAATCTTAAATTGACAACTGCGTTTTGCTAGCTACTGTAATTTTGGAGTTACGATTTTTTTAAATTTTTAACCCTCCCATACCCCCTTACTAACCCCCCACCCCCATCAAAAACTAATGTCCAGATTCTCGGGTGCCACAGTGTTTTTGTGCCAAATCTGGTTAGAATCGGTTTAGCGGTTTTTGAGTTATCGTGTTACAGACGGACAGACGGACAAACAGACAGACACCATGAAAATATTATGTATTTAGGTCAGTTATGACCCAAATAACTCATTAAATTAAAACAGCAACCGGTCAAATTTTTTGAATATTTTAGAATGCTTCTAGCAACATTAATATATCTAAAATAAAAATAAACCTAGTATTGAAAAAAATTTTTCGGGAATGTTTTGGGCCCAATTCGAACGCTACGTGCACGTATTAAAAAAAAAAAACCAGTTTGTTTTCATCCGACCAACGATAGTTCACGTACGTGCACGGACGCGCAAACTCCGATGCAATGTAACCGCCTGCGTGGATACCATTTGTTTGTTTTTTGCCCGTGCACGTACGACCAAAAATACGCACGGATACGCATCCAGTGTAACCACGGGCTAATAGTCCAAGAGCCGGGTGCAAAAACATGCAGAGTTTTCTGAAGGCTCATATTTTCAAAATCGATTGCATTTTAATGTTAAAAAGCAAAGCGACAGTCAGCAGTAAGGTAGGATATTTCACTTTCCGACACTTGCGACATGCGACAACGACGTGCGACACTGTGGTGTGCCGTAAATTTAATCTAGCACTAATCAAATTAGTATGTTGTTTAACCTGTCGACTTGCGGCAGCGACATGGCGGCATCGCAGATGTCGCTGCGGCAAGTCGGCGTCGTGTCGTCGAGAAAAAATATTTTTTTTCTGAATGACATCGCAGCTAGTACTTTTGTAGCATCCACCGCATCTGCGTCGGTCTGTTTGGAATTTTTGGCGGTTAATATATTTGTTTTTTTTTCTGCATGTCACAAACATGGGATGATGGATTAGTAGATTGTGTACGTACATTTGCAGTTCTCTGGGAGAT
>NW_022147237.1:3914967-3927592 GCF_002938485.1 Sitophilus oryzae | reverse complement strand
TCGCAATTGCCAATTATGCTTATAACTTTGATTTTTAAAACTTTACTTTTGTTGCGTAAATGCCAATGAACTTTAATTATTTTATACTTCCTTTCAATCGAATTATTAATTTACGAAATATATTAATATTAAATATGTTATTTTATATATCGAATAATTCCATCCTTGACAATATATTTTGACACTCATATAAACCGGACGGACAGGACACTCACAAGATATAAAATATATCACAGTTAGATTATTGGTATGTACGAAAATATTACAGTCTTTATTACAATGGTTATTAATCACAGCTCTATTTTTTGGGAATTTGACATAATTTGACATCGCTATTGTGACTATTAGCGATTTGATTGAAGAGGTCGCAAATCGCTTCTTTACAATCCATGTGTACCTGCATAATTTAAATGGTGTGTTTCTACCCTTTACTGCTCTGGTTCATGATCTTGTGCCGGTATTGAGTCTTGTTTTTTATTGATATATTTTATATCCTGTTTTAAGGCTACTTTAAACTTCGGGCATCGTCCACTTTTCGCCCCATGGTCATTAATCTCACATAGGAGGGAATATGCTTCACCGGGACAAACCTTTGCGGCGTGCCCCTCCTTGCCGCAGTTCAGGCATAATTTTTTCCTATCTGGGCCTTGACACTTTGAGGTATCGTGCCCGTACTCCCAGCATTTTCCGCATCTTTGCAACTCAATCCTTCTCTCGATATTGCATCGGACCATTCCAATGGAATGATGCCTTTTGTTTCCAAGGCCTTGGCATCGCTTTCACTAAGTGTAATTGTGACCGCCTGCGTATTAGCCCTATTGCGTCTTAATTCGCCAATCTTAATATCTCTATCGCCAATATCCCCTAGGTGATCCATTAGTGAATCCTTGAGCTCGATACCCGTAGTTGTAGCGTCGATGCCCCTTATATGAAGGGTACACTTCCTGTCTTTCTTTTCTCCTGCAATTCGAATATTTCGTCCTGTGTTTGCCGCATTGAATGTGCGTTTTAATTGCTCCAAGGCCTCTCTATCTTTATCTGTTGATATGAGGAGATCACCCTCTTTGGTACTCCTAAAATTTCTATGTTGATATGAGGAGATCACCCTCTTGGTACTCTTTCTCTTTCTTCAGTCTTCACTGGTCTTTAGTATTTCTTTCACGTTTTTTAGGGTTTCCTTATAATCTTTTCCTTTAGATTCAACGATAAGTGCGTATGAATTATACTGTTTACCGGGCTTTTTTGCAGGGGATTTTTTTGGTTTTCCGGTGTGAATATCCGTACTTTGGTATTCACCTTGCTGAAAACACATTCCGTCATTTTCCGAAGTGTATTCAAGGGTATGCTCCTGGTTTGAAGTGTGACAAATCTTTTCGGATTAATCACTTGTCTATGGGTAGCGTGACTATTTTATAATTATAAAAAAACAATTAAGTTGAGCGGAAGGCAAACTTGGATAAGAAGTACATCGACTCTTTGGGGCGTATGTTTAATGCTTTGTCTTAGTGATGTTAGTTACACAAATCTACTATAACTTACCTTAATTGCGGCCTGACCTATGTCTGTAATTCTGTACCTCATTTCTGGAGTCTTTTCTGGACTGCTCTGGAGATATTGTGCTCGTTCATAATGATCTTACTTTTATACTTTTAAAACACTCTTGGTTATTTTTACTATAGAAATCAAACTGCCGAGTTTTCAGAAACATTTAAATTTAATATTAAAGAAAAAAATAAAGAACAAAAAGAAAATATATATAAAAAATTAAGTTACTTATTATTACTCAAAATAAGAAAAGAAGATGGAAAAAATACAAAAAAATTGTCTGGTGTCTGCTTTTATTGAAAAATATGGTAATTATATAATCAATTAAAGTTTTCATTACTAAATCCTGCTACAACACATTAAAATAATTTTAAAGAAGAATAAAATCGAAATTAAGAATATTTGACAAAAGAACTTAAAAACATAACTAGTAGCAGACACCAGACTTAAAAACTACAGGGGGTCACATCGTGAACCTTACCGAGTTTCACGAACCCGAGGGAGAACCGTGTCTTTTAGAAACTTAAATCGAACTAACTTTTCTGCCTAAAAACAGCCCCGAGGTTCCAACATTACAGGGTTGAAGGGTGGTGCATTCGGTACTTAGACAATAGGATCATCCCTAAAGGTACTGTTCTTTGCTTGATTGGTCAGCTTGACACCGCCCTTCAAACCAAACTGGTTCGACCTCCCGTTGTTAGATGGCAGTACTATGACCATTTTACGTATTTAATTCTCGTTTACGTCTAGTTACGTGCTTTCCTAAAGTTCCCAGATCCTTTACAAACAACCGGCGATAGTTACATGTTATCAAGGGTGGTTATTGGTTTTACAACGTCCCAGCGTTTTTATCTAAGGTCTATCTTTACAATTTTTCTGTTTACTTCTAAGTACTACAGTTTATTTGCTTTGCCCTTCTATAAGTTTGGGAATTTAAAAATAGTCACGTTTGAAAGATGTTTGTTTTATTACTTCCTGTTAAAAGACCCTCTCTCGAAACTAATAACCGAAAACATCGGCTTGAACGTAAAGGACATAGGAAATAATCTGTTATTAATATAAATAATAATATAAAGGAAATAATCTGTTACAGATGTATGGATATATGTTCCTCTCCCATTGTCTCACTTTTTAACAGCTGAGCTTTGACCAAAATTCACCAAGGTCCTTGCCCATCTTTAACTTGATGATCTTTAGTCTTCTTGGGGTTTCTGCCTGTGTTCGCCTCAAAACTTGCTGTTTCAAAACACCCTCAAAACACTCTCAAAACACCCCCATATCACCCTCAATGTCCCGGAGATCAGGGTAACGGTCCCTAAACTGTCTCTGGATGCTAATTTCCATCCCCGTATCATTCTCTTCTACCAGTACAGTCTTGACGGCTGCTTCCTTATCATGCACCGGATTACCGGTGATAATTTCAGTTCTTGTGAAAGTTTCTTCATCCCAATCCTGGTCTATGGTATCATTAAACTTCTCAAATGTGTCATAATATTGGATGTCGATGTATTTTTTGGCTTGACTCAGGTCTGTGAGATCCGTCTGGCAGGCTACATCCTCCTTTCCGAACTTGGGATCAGTTTGGACATCTACATCATATGTGGGGATTTTAGGTGAGACCCATCTATGTTCTTCTAGCCAGTTTCTTATCACTGAGCTTTTAAGGATCTCTATATTTCTCCTTATTTTCGCCGAAGTTTCTTTGATTTCCCTTTTAGTATTGGAATTCTCAGTTATATATTTCTCCATGTCTTTGCTGTTATTAATGAGGCTGTTAATAGTTTCGCATATGCTAACTGCCGTCATGCATTCCACTTTATTGACTGTCTCGATCTGTGACGAATTAAAGGATGTGTCAACTACCTTCCGTTTTTTTACAAAATCACAGGCCCCAATGGAGTTTGATCTTCTGATATTACCAGCAGCGGTCTGCAGGCTTGAAATCTGTATAATTGAATCGAGTAATTGGAGATCTTCCTTCGGCCTGGATTTGGACCGAATTTAGAACGTTGGTTTGTGAAGTCGCAGGATTGCCCCCTCCGTATCCAATGGGGCAGCCCGCCGACGGATTAGATCCCTCGGCGGGGTGGGATTCCCGCAATTGCGGACCCACCCGGAAACCAGCATTTTCGCTATTTTCCATCATGCAACTTTTGTTGAGTTTTAGTCAGGTGCTCCACCTTAGACCGGTTGCCTTCACTACGGCTGCGAGCCCGTTTTTGGTTCACTCTTAGTCTGCTCCTCCAGTAAAACCTGTTCGGCAAGGAAGACCCTACCAGTAGCTACGCTACCGCCGACATAGCCCTTACTGTCATTGGAGACACAAGCCCTCCCACCATGTCAAGGTAGTGAACCACAGGAGAGACTGTAGATAAAAATAAATTAAAATATAGTTGGCTCAAACGATAATTTAGTTTGCAGCTTCTTTTCATCATACCTAATAAAAAAAATCGTGACAACCACTACTTATAGTATGTATCTACATATGTATTTTTAAACATCATTATGAGATTTAAGTATAAAAAAGTGCCCATAATGTGAGTAGCGGTATTGACGGCTATAATCATTAATATGACTCTATTAACAATACTTAAATTAAAATTTATTTGAAGGAATGTTACTTGACCTCTATAATTATTAAAAACTGCTCATCGCGTTATAATAAGGCTTCTTACAGTTGTCTGGCTGATTGGCGGTTTAGGTACCTAAAGTTTGATTTCAGATAATGCAGATTTTAATGTGCCATTTGTGGTTTGTTTATTGGATTTTTTTTACATATTTGGTATACTCTATGGAGTGCTCATGTCCATTTTTCAATTATTAAAGTGCCTATTTAGATACATTTAAAATCAATTAATTAGTGTATAGTAATTGAATTATGGGTTTGTTTATTTTTTATGAAATGTATTTTTTTTCTATTAAAATAAACATAGCTTTACTTACAAAATCACTAGCTAGCCATTTTTAAATACAGGGTGTTAATTAAGTATATGGCCAACTTCAGGGGGCGATTCTTTGAGTGCTTTTAAAGTAAAAAGTTAATATAAACATGGGTCCGGAAATGCATAATTTTCATTGGCGAAGTTAGCTCTCTGATTTTGGGGGGGCTTAAGCCCCGGCATCTTTTGATCATAACATTAGGTAAGATTAGGATGAAAACACAGTATTTAATACTAAATGCTTTAGTGGCAATATCGAATAAACATGGACTAAACAGAACTAAGTATAACTGATATATACATTTTAATAATAAACATACAGATATTAAATATGACTAAAAAATAAAATAAGAAACACCCAGACCTTCGCATTAAAATATATACATCACAATATCACAATATATTGTTTTCGCAGAATTATTTCTAGGTTAAACTTTAAACTATCGAGTGACATATTAACACTGACAGACCAGGGACCGACTGTAATCGAGCTTGTATTGCATAGAGCCTCAAACATTTTGGGAGGGCTAATTCTACATTTGGGGGGGGGCTAAGCCCCCCCATAACTTCGCCACTGATAATTTTAAAGATACAGGGTGTCAAGATGTTTCCTAATAGACATTTTTTTATTAATATCTCAAAGATCCGTTGGCCGATTTTGTTGAAATTTCGCCGTGTTGTGAACTATGATAAGTTAGCACTAATTAAATGATAATAATTATTATTTACAACAATATTCAAACGGTAAAAATTTATCAACTTATCCCAATAAATATTTGACAACGCCTTGGATTCATTGTTTTAACGTTTTCAAATTGGAAAGCATGCGAGCTTTTTCTTTGTCCTAAGTTGTTAATTAAAAAAATAATAATCATATAAAAAAATATGGTAATTAGTCTAAATTTATTATTTATGTGATTCTGCTCTTTCTCGTATAATTTGCCCCTTGCTTCTCATACGGAAATAGTTAGATTAAAATAGCCAAACTGTACCTAACAGCCCTTGCCTTGATATTTTCTTTTAAAATAATATCGCTTTCTTTATCCGCCGGTCCAGACTCGAGCATCCTTGTCCTATTCGCTCATCAACGCCGGCTCTATCGACTTAAGTACGTGTTGACAGGTAGGTTATTAAACCCATGTCGCTTCTAGCATGTCGTTTTTTCAAAGACAGGTCCCATATAAACGCGGCCAAAAGTATTTTCAATACTAAAACTTGGGAATTTTGGTTAAGTGCAATCCTAAAATATATACTAGGATGTATTTCAGGAAAATATTTTAACTTCTTCAGAATGTCTCAAAAAAGTATAAGTGAATCGGGATACTTCTTACAGTGCCATACTCTATATAGAGTGTCGGCTACCTCTCGCATGTACTTGTGATGTGTGTCATCAGTGTTTTACAAGTATACGGGACCTAGAGTTTATTGCCAAATCCGAACGGCACTATTTCAGAGGCTGTACAAGGCAAATATACTCAAGGTGGTACTGGCTGGGGATCGAACCCAGTACCTTCCGCTCCGCAGATCGACACACTAACACTGGAGCTACGGCCGGCCACGGATCGGGATTATTTATTTTAAATGGAACACCCTGTATATTATTACTTTTTTTCCTTCCCTTCAGATCACTTTACATAATCCTATGAGTAAATATATTTCGATGGCTTCAGAGATATTAATAAATCAATAAAAAATATATTTTTTCAGCCGTTCTTAAATAAACGATTACAAATACAAGAATTATCGTGAAATGAAAACTGAAAACAAAATACAGGGTCGCTGTTATGTATGGAAACGGTCGATTATTAGGTAAAATATAGGAGGTACCGCAAAAAGTTAAATAGAAAAGTTATATTAGTTATATTATTATATTATAGATTTTACATATCTATTAGCGAGTAATAAATCCATGGATACAGGATCGGCCATAAATTCGTGGCACATCAATTTTTTTTTAAATAGAACCCCCTCCATATTAATGCTTATTTCAATTCTTCCTTTAATTCTAGCAAAAATCGAGATACACACAATGTACCTCAAACCAGCCATTTCCGAGTTATTGACTTTTGAAAATATCACTTAAACAATTTGATTTAACGATGCAATTCTGCCGAAACTGTGATACTTAAACTATTTGACATTAGTTCTCGAGTTAGCATTTATAGATATACAGGGTGAGTTTCCTACAATGTTCTCTATGGGTATCTCGGAAACTACTGGAGATACAGAGTCGGTTAAATGGGGAGAGAATTGCAGTTTTGTGGGGTCATAAATATGCGCCTTTTAGATTTTTTAAAAAGTTCATGGTTAACATAGTTGGCCATGACTTCATACAAAGCGCCATTTTTTAAGCTTTTCATCGATATAAGCTATAATACGCTTCTTTTGAAAAATTACTGAGTCACAAATTACCTATAACAGATGCGAAAGAACACCGAATTACGCGTTCAGGTTTCTGGGACCTTCAGAAAGAGTTCATAGACAATCCGCATCAATGTATAGTTTGGGTTATTATTTATTTGGGTGAAAATATAATCTGCACCAACATGTTATCGAGGCATACAAAAAGGTCCACAGACTTCGAGACATACGAAAAATCAAGTCCATTTAGCGTGTGTCGCAATTTTCACACCTTAAAAAATTAGTTTTTTATAGCTATAGCAACTGCAGCGACTATGAAAAAAGCTGTGTGATTTTCATAGAAAATAAGGGCACCTGTAATTCATTGTTATAAATCGCTAAACCTCTTCATCCTCTTGGTTTCTTCAATATTAAATAAATTTTATTAAAAATTGAACTAAAATTGTTAGTATCATTAAAAACAATTCAAATTCAAAAATTGTATCAGTCAAATTCCCATATTTGAGGTGAATATTAAAGTAAATATAAATACAGCTCATTCTAAGCTCTACTTATCTTTAAGAAAAAATTAAATCATTGTTGCAATTGGGCCTTAATGCCATTTCGAATGAACAATAGTATTAATAATGTACATTATAATAATAATAAATTTTATATCATAGTGTGTATTAAAACTACTAAAAAACTTTTAAATTGGTATTATATTAACAACTTTTGTTTTTTAATCCAAAAAAAAAGTTACCAATTTTCTCAATCAAAATATTTGTGGTCCTGAAAAGGACCTTCGTTTTCCCATGTTCGTCAAGGTAGGTAATGGGTAAACGGTAAAAAAACAGGATAATGGAATTTAAAAAATTACAAAAATTGTTCAAAAGTGCCTCCCTCTTGCATTAACCAAACAGTCTAAATCCCCTCCTCACATTGGATAACATATCAGGGGTGTGACCACCATGTGAAATTATTATATGGTTTATAATAAACAGCCTCTGAGAAATGTTTTCAACTCAAAATGCCTTTAATTATGTTTGACTACATCATTAAAAAGGGTCTTCACATACATCAATGTGATATTTGTCTAAAATTTGCAAAAGAATCCGAATCTCTGGATAACTCGAAATTATTTACCCATTTAAAAGCCTTTGATCATGAAAGTGGAAAAATTTGTTCATTTTATTTACTGGAAATGGAAAAATTATTTATATTAAATTTTGATGAGTTTTGCACTGAAGAAAACATTCAGAGGCTGTTTGATATAATGAAAACTATAGAATTTGACCACCCATGTGAGAAATTTCCTCTTATTTACATCATTAAATGATTTATTAGATTGAAAATATTTGATGTATTAAAGTTTACAAATAAAGATTTATATAGTCGAAAAAAGTCCGATAGAACCAATAGAAAGGTAACTATTTTGTCACATTTTTAATTAAATTTTGCTAAATAAATTAATTTTTTATACTATAAATATCTTTTTTTTTCCTTATAAATAAACACATTTGCATCCCATTTTAAATAAGATATACAAATTACCAAAACTTAGACAGAACAGTTCGAAAGTTCAACAAAATCCTACACGCGTTTTTAAAAAGAAACATATAACCACGCACTATGTCATTCCAACAAGCGAATACGACACAGCATAGGTTTCCGGACTAAACGACTGGTGTATTTACACCACTCAATAGGCGTGTCGGGTTTGCCGAGCGGTTTCCGATCCAGTCGCTTTCTTTCGCATCTGTTATAGGTAATTTGTGACTGAGTTATAGGCAATTCCTATCATTTTTAAACAATTTCACTTAATTAGCCATGGAAACAAGTTCAATCGCCGTTGTTCTTAGTAATGGGAAACTATAGACATTTAAAAACGCTATAATTTTTTATTTAACTTTTTGCGGTACCTTGTATATTTTCGATCGATCGTTTCCATACAGAAAAGAGACCCTGTGTATGTGTATGGTATTTATTTTAGATGATGTATAATAGGTTAGTGATGGGAAAAACCGATTAATTTCAATAATCGAGTACTCGAGTTTGAAGCGAGTGCAATAACCGAGTGATCGCTCGAGCGAAATATCACTCGTATTTAAAAATACGGTTTTTAGCCCGTCGCTTGTTGTTATTAGGTACTCGTTAACGTCAAGCGCCAAGCAGACAGTTGCGTGCGCAGGGCACATATTCTTTCGGTGATGAATGGCAAGTAGCAAGCGACGAGCGATTCGCTTGATCGCTTGATTTAGTTTATTTCAAAGCATTGTCGATGTAGGTCGTAAAATGCTGTTCCTCAGATACGCAACGGAGAAATATATATACAGCGTCGTATAAATTTGCTACCTGCAATGTATGTAGAAAATTCGTTCGACTTTTTATTGAGTATGTCATATTAAATCGGGTTTCAATTTATTTTATTCTAGGATCACTTGCGTTCAAATCGCTTGGTACTTGTCTCTTGCATTGCTCGTTCATAATCAAGCGATAATGGGTTATTCAATAATCCCAGTGCTCAGAGCAGGTACTGGCTCGAGTTATACAAAACCCATAAGGTACTTACTTCACTATAAATATCGTAATCTTAAATCATACAAAATTGTTTTAAAATTTTTTTTTTTTTTTTTTAATGTTTTAAAAAATTCTTGATTTTTTAATGGAACACCAGTGGAACACCCGGTATCTTATTTTTTATTCAAAATACTGATAAAATATTGCCAATCTACAATGTATCTTAACAAAAAAAACAAAGCTCGATAGGATCATGCGTTCATCATCCGAGAAACGATGTCGGCTGACTGTAATAGAAGTACTCGAGCGAATTTTTTTATGAGGGATTATCCACTGGTTTTCACCATTATATTTTTGATAAAAAATTGAGCTCCAAACATAAAGAGTCCGAATTTATTACATACCCTGTACACTGTACATGTTTTTCCATTAAGAATAAAGTTTTTATCAAAACACGATAAGTTATTCTGGGTGTTGCATTTTTAACGTTGTAGTATGTATTTTTTCGTGCTTCTAATACACTAAATTTACTTTAGCTGATGATTGGAAAGTGCGACGGAAGTTTTTCTCGAAAAGTTTTAACCAGTCCATCCTCAATTCTTATGTGCATTACTTCTATAATAATAGCAATGTGTTAGTAGATGTACTACACAATGATTACGAGGATCTGTTCGGCGTCTTTGGTCGGTATACCTTCGACACATTTTGCAGTAAATAACAAAATTAAAGTTAAAAATTTAGAAAATTTAATTGAGCCATATTTAAACTATTTTGCGATCTTGAAATTATGTTAATTTTTTTTTAAATATTTGTACTTATTAAGGACTCACCCTCTATATTATACAGTACAGGGTGGCTTTTTTCGCCTCGGTTGATTATGTGAAATCGGAAAGATGTAGAAGCTCACATGGACGTTATACATAATAGCCAAGGAAGGCAATGTGCACTTAATTTAAAATTATTTTAAAATGTACAGGGTACGCCAGAACCAAAATACATACCAAAGTTATACATTTTCTTATGGGAACACCCGGTATTTTTTGTTTCATTATTGGATGCTTGGGCCCAAAAAAGGTATTTATTATGAAGGTTAGATATGTTTAACCTGTATATTTTACATTAGTTTTTTGAATATTTAAACATATTTAAATATTTTTTTTTTTTTTTTTTTATTAACATTAAATTACTTTTTACCTAGAGTCTTTGTGCTTTGAGTTTAAGGTAGGAACAAACTCTGAAAAATGTTATTGCTATTAAATTTATACAGTAATTTTCAAATATGCTAATAAAACTTTTTAAAAAAAAATTGCTGATCTATTTTAAGGATTTACTTTTACATCAGAACTTCGTTATTTCAAATACAACACTTTTGATTTTTAAATTTTTTTTTTTTCATTATTTTTACTTTATTCGATAGAAAATGACATTCTGAATAGAGAATGACATAATATCATATGTCAACCTTTGACATTCTCGCTTAATAAAAATTTTTATTTTTATGTAAAATTTGTTTTCAGAAACGATAGAGAACTTGTTAGAGATTTGGTTCTCGGAGATATTAATTTAATCGGACACCCAGAAAGGTAATTTTATTTTCAGAAACTATATATCTCAGTTTTCTGAAGTTCAAAAAATACTTATATCTACTAGTGGGTAAATGAATTTCTAGATATTACGAATTTTTGGAACTTTAGTTTCGGAGATATTCATTTAATCGGACCTTTTAAGAAGTAATTTTATTTTCAGAAACTATTTGAGACAGAGTTTACCCAAAATGCTTTATAACTACTAGTGGGTAAATGAATTTCTAGATATATAACAGAATTTTTGGAACTTCAGTTTCGGAACAATAATTTAATCGGACATTTTTAAAAAAATTAATTTTATTTTCAGACACTATTTGAAAAAAATCGAAAAAAAAAAAAATACTTTTATATCTACTAGTGAATGAATTTCCTAGATATATTACGAATTTTTTGGAACTTTAGTTTCGGAGATATTCATTCAATCGGACATTTTAAAAATTAATTTTCCTTTGAAAACTATTAAAGACAGAGTTGCAAAATGCTTTTATATCTACTAGTGAGTAAATAATTTCTAGTATATTACGAATTTTTGGAACTTTAGTTTCAGGAGATTTTAATTTTGATCGTCTAATGTTTTTCAAGTCTTGTCCTGGCCAGTTAGAAAATGCAGCAATTTTAATCATATCAATTTTTTTTTTTTTTTTTTTTTTTTTTTTTTTTTTGATAACATTTTTTACGAATACCACGCACTTGCTGTTACAATAGTTATAATTCAAATAAACCATATGCGAAAATGTCAAAGGGTGACATATGATAATATGTCATTCCTATTCAGAGTGATATTTTCTATCGAATAAAAGTAAAAAAAAAAAAAAAAAAAAAACTGTTTAAAAATCAAAAGTTACGATCTATTTCCAGTGAAACAGGAAGCGACCGAAAACAATTGAATACGTCAATCAATCCATTTATCTCATATACTAACATACCAAATATCGATGTTTTATCTGAAAAAATAAAAATTTATAGGAGTGAGCCACTTTTGAGACGCACTCGGTATTAAAATTTATGGAGGGTTGGGGGTAGTTTTCACCCTTCCCATACTTTTTATTGATTTTTGTGAAAGTCAAATGTTAAAGCACTGAGCAAAACATAGACACTCAAAATTTCATTCAAATCGGAATAACGGAAGAATAAATATCTAAAAAATGTGTTTCTCTTTAAGTTTGATGCCCTCTAACAAACAAAGCATTTTTGTATAGAGATAAATTGTGTCTAATGAACTTATTTTGATTCCAAAAATATGTAGTAGTTCTATGTATCCGGAATATTGGAACACCCTGTATATTTCGTAAACGTCTGCAGTTGTAGTTATGAGGATGCATATACCTACCTTTCCTTTAAGCAAAGAATATTATAGTTTTAAGAACTCTCGTGTGGAAGCTTTAGTGATTTGTCACACGGTGGCGCTTTTGAACATAATCGAAGCCTGAAAATGCTAATATTTTAAAATTTGAGGACTACGCGCGGCGATATTTCGTACGGTGTTGCCATAACATATTTATTTCTCGATATTTAAAAATATGTATTGATTATATATTTCGTATTCGTTAGTACATGAGGCATCCTAAGGCTATGAAAAAAAACGTAGCTATAAAAATAAGTACTAGATTTTTAATTTTTTGTATACCTTCTAATAAAAAGTACTTCTATTCTAATAAAAAGAGTATGATTATGTTATAACAATGCAGCAATAAA
>NW_022147237.1:3843382-3914231 GCF_002938485.1 Sitophilus oryzae | reverse complement strand
CTCAAACCGTTCAGTTTCGGAGATGGTAACAAAAAATTAAAAAAACAACCCCTATTAAAAAATAGGGGTGTAGGTAGAACGGTGAAAATTTAGTGTTGTTTGTATTTTTTAATGCCAAAAAAAAAAAATATTTTTTTTCACAAAATAAAAAAATGGGGGTGGACTGACTACCCTTAGCACTTAAGGGTATAAAAAATATATAGCTACCTATTCTTAGACGTACTGAATATACATAAAAAAATTCATCAAAATCGGTTAAGCCGTTTCGGAGGAGTACGGTAACCAAAACTGTAACACGGGAATTATATAAGATAATATTATGTAAACTGCGGAGTGCGGAGAACGGAAAGACCTGATTATAGCAATAGATAAAATTTAAAACTATAATTTAAAACTATTCAAGAAAGTACACACAAAACAAGGCAACGCCGCGCGTCTCTTCGTTCAATTCCGAGCAAAATAGCGACGCCCCACGAAGTTGGGGCCTCGCTCGCCAAAGCGAGGCCCCATCGACAGGTCAGATTTTGATGCGAGACGAGACTTCTAGCTTTAAGTCAAAAAGCGTTTGATAAGTTAATAAAGCAATAAACACATACGGAGATTATTTATTGAATATATAAAATCGGGAGGTGTCTACCGGACTTTAGACTAATTTTTGAATATGTTATGCTTTTTGTTATTTATTTTTTTTGTTTTCTTATATACATAAATACGTATTCAAAAATTTGTATTACAAGAAAATTACAATTTTTTCCAAATGGGTGGCGTCAGCAGCTACGCAAATGCCATCAAAATGAGATGTATCGACTTTCTTAAACAATTAATTAAAGCTATTACAAATCCAATGATCCAAAAGAGATTCCTCAACCAAAAAATACCAAGAAAACTAAGACTAAAAAAAAAAGGATGAATATTGAAAGAGAAACTATAGTATGCGAAACAACAGCTGAAGGGGAGTGACTAGAAATGAGAAGTATTTGCTCTATGTGCTCTTACAAAATAAAAAGAAACCCCAATATCTCTGTACAGTTTGTAAAAAAAAACATTTGACTACAGTGCTCAAGAAAAATATCTTTAAACTGCTATGCTGCAGTACAAAACATGTGAAAATATTACTTTTTATGTTTACCACCTAGTTTTTAAATATCATTTGATTACCGATTCATAATTGATTCGAATAAGTGTATATATTTTTATCCAACAGTCACTACTTATACAGACATTACTCACATGTATACATGCATATAAAATAAATAATAGCACACGCGTGAGTTTTTGAAGTTATAACAAGTGTGTTACAACTTCAAAGCCACACCATTTTATAGAAATTATTAAGCTTTATTCATAAATTACTAATTCAATTATTTATTTAAATTAACATTTGTAGATTCAGAAATTGTTGCTCTTCAACTGCTTGAAATAGGCTCTGTCATTATAACGGCTCGTTCTGGAATACTTACAGCACCTTGAATCTTTCTCGCAATCTCTATTTTATTATTGACGGACTCTTCGATATATCCTTCCGCAACCGTTGCAGATCGCCATCCTCCGTGTCTTTTTAACGTTGTCATGTTCACTCCTGCATTTGACCATAGACAATAAAATGACCTTCTGGGAACAGATAAAAATGACCGCAGGCAAGGCAGCTAAAGGTGTCACAGCACTGAGTAGACTTATGGCCAACACGAGTGTACCAAGTCAAATAAACGGCGATTATTGATGTCGACTGTTCAATCGGTTCTTCTATATGGCGCTGAGATTTGGGCAGTAGCTCTATCGAAGAAAAAATATAGAAAACCTTTGGCCCAAGTGCAGCGACAGGCAGCACTCAGAGTAGCTTCATCTTACCAACAGTTTTTCCAACCGACAGTGCTGGTTATCGCAGGGATAGCACCTATAGCTCTTACTTGCCAGAGAACGGTATGCCATATACCAAGAAAAACCGAATTGAACCAAAAGAAGTTAAAAAGGAGGAAATCAACAGGACTTATGAAGCATAGCGAGATTGTGGGAACAGGAAAGTAGGGGTCGCTGGACTGCGCGACTTATTAAATCGGTGAAAACCTGGACACAAAGGGAACACGGGGAAATAAATTATTACTTGCCCCAGTTAGCGGCCACGGCTATTTTTTATCGTATCTTGAAAAAATGAGAAAGGTAACATCACCAGTATGCCTTTACTGCGAAGGTTATGACGACGCAGAACATACCTTTTTTACATGCGAGAGGTTAATGAATTGAATTCCCTATCATATACGCCACGTATGTGTATACGTATACAGAAGGAATATCGAGGAAGAAATTGAAGGACAACTATCCCCTCATAACATCGTCCAAAAAATGCATCAAAGCCCCGAAAACTGGAACCGCATATCAAGGTATGTGGAAAAGATATTAAGGGAAAAGAAAAGCGACCTGGATAACCGCTGATACCATAAACACAAGCGAGCCCGAGGGCGATAAAAAACGGACTAGTCTCGAAGTAATGTGCTAAACGGTCCCGAACTAGAGTCCAAGACGTAAAAGGAGGTGTTTTAGTCGGTATTTATTAAGAAGGCCCGACACTTCGTGCGTAAGTTGTATTTCACCTCCCTACAAAAAAAAAAGCGTTGTCATGTTCACTCCTGCGTTTGCCAGTAATGTTGCGAATGATCTTCTCATACAATGGCCAGTGTATTGCTCAGGATGTTGTAGGCCCAAGTACACGTAGCAATTTTTTGACGGCATTCTTGACAAGTATGGATTCCCACGCATTGCGTTGTGCATTCACCATTTTATAAAACACAAAAATATTTTATGGGGAGTACCCTTTGGTCTCAAACGTAGGTATTTTCTGCTCAATTCCACAGAATTGACAGGAAATCCTTCCGGCATTATAGTAAAGCTTCGTGGTTTCAATCAACAAAAACTCACCGTCCGGGGCTTCTTCCAAGAACCTGTTGATATCGTTACGTTCCAGGGTTTTTTGATTTCCTTAGCTTATGATCTTTTCCCTTGATTTTGAGAAAATTTATTCTTAAGTTTTGGAAATCCGAAAATATTAATATTTTTATAGATCTGTAGAGTTGACTTGAGCATTGAATACTTAGTCCATAAGGATGATGGAACAAATTTCTTCTGTAGTTCAAAGAAGTAAGCAAGCAAGATAGTTTCGTTTATAACATGTTTTACTTTCATCAACTCTTCAAACGCCTTGAATTCCCTGTCATATACGCCACGAGACTTTTCTGGCAATATTTGTGTTGTGCCTGGTTAATAATTTCTGGCGGAAGATGTTCCTGAATCATTTTTCTTTAAAATCTGACTTGCTGGTTGATAATTCACTATTTCGCGAATTTTCTATAATTGCGATTTATCTAAATAACGTCTTAATGTCAGTGCTATCTATTATTTACAAAAAAACAAAACGCACATCTATATTGCATACGCCGGGTGCGTCTCAAAAGTGGCTCACCCCTATAACTTTTTTTATTTTTTTCAGATAAAACGAGATTTGGTATATAATAATTATATACCATAATATAATACATAATAATAGTATATGACATAAATTGGGATTGATTAACGTATTCAATTGTTTTCGGTCACTTCCAGTTTCACCGGAAATGACTACAACTTTTGATTTTTAAATGGTACTCTGGGTATTTTTTACTTTATTCGATAGAAAATGACACTCTGAATCGAATGACATATCATATGTCATTTTTCTGATCTTCTCATACAATGGCCAGGACATATATCATATGTCATTTTTTGACATAGTCACTCATAAAAAAATTCTATTTTAAATTTCAATCTAGAGTGCCATGGCTGTGTCAAAAACACTAATTTTTAATCAAGGAGCCTTGGAAAAATAGATTTGATCGTCTAATATTTTTAGTGCCTTGTTTCTGGCCGGTTAAAAGATGCCCAAATCGTATTTTTAATCATATCTCAGTTTTTTCAAATGGAACGAGGGTGGCTCATTAGCATATTTGGAAAAAGCATTTTTTACGAATAATTTGATACCACACACTTGGTATTTTGAGTGAAATTCTCGTTATGAACCGCATGTTACAATTTCAAATAAACCATATGCCAAAATGTCAAAAGTTGACATATGATATATCATTCTATTCAGAGTGTCATTTTCTATCGAATAAAGTAAAAAAATACCGAGGGTGCCATTTAAACATCAAAAGTTGTAGTCATTTCCGGTGAAACCGGAAGTGGCCGATGACAACTGAATACGTCAATCAATCCCAATTTATGTCATATATTAATATACCAAATATTGTTGTTTTATCTGAAAAAATAAAAAGTTATAGAGGTGAGTCACTTTTGAGACGCACCCGTTATAGTAACATAAACGCACCCTGATAGTAATTTATTAATTCGCAACAATGAAAGTAAAACTGGTAGATCCTTTTAAATCAATTATTCTTTAGAGATTGGACATGACACAGTTCTGCTGTTGGATAAAATTTTGTATGGCACTCGCCTGTTATGACACGCAGTAAGTATCGATAACCTTTCCGGCTTTCCAGAATGGCTCTCACTAAATTCTCTACTCCTAGGTCTTGATAGATACATCTTTTCCAATTTAGCAATTTCATTTGTTAGTAATCGCAAAACAATTTCCGATGCACGGGATCAACTTTGAGTGACAGGCGATGGTGACAGCTGACAGCGCTGCCAGATTGTGATTGATTTATGAGATGAATCTTAATTTAAAATTGACAAACAACATATTTATTATATAATTTTTTAAAAAGTTGTATGTTTTATTTGTAATTTAATAACTAATATTTTAGTGATTAATTGATTTATTTGTTTTATAGCTTATTTTACTTACAACATATTGGCAAAAACTAGTCCATTATGAAGATTATTATAAGCGTTATTATGGGTCATTTATTTATTGATGTACATCTTATAATGCCATAAGTGGTAATAACAAGTAAGATGGTGCTATTAATTAGCGATGGGAACTATCGAACGAATTAGACTATCGAATGGTTACCGAATGAATGATTTCAACTATCGAATGGTTTTATTCGAATAAAATCATTCATTCATTTGTATACTAAAGCATATGTGTGAAAATCTCGCCGTGCGACTAAATGGTTATCGTTGCGCCACCGACTATCGAATGCTTTTGATAAATGAAATTTAGTATTCGTTTGATTTTGTGTGCGTCAGTGCATTATTAGTTTTTCAAATTTTTATAACTTCGCCTTGTAAATACTTTGCTATTTTTTGCGTTTATTAAAATATTTAAAATACTAAAATAGTAGTTTTTAATTGACGATTGTGTGCGAAGTGGTCAAATTTTTCCGAAAATTTGTGTAATTTTCCGTAGCCCGATCTTTTCAATTATTTAATTTTATATATGGTATATTATGGTTAGGTTAGATTGCATTTTTTTTAATGGGAAAATTTTGAGAAGTAGCAATTTTTAAGAGATGAGATGAACTTACAATTAATTTTAAAAATACATATTTGTATTTTAGATGTTTTAATAATATGAATTAGTTGAACTTAATAATTATATTTAGGTAATGTGGTTAAGTAAATGGCTATCGAACTCAAATTTTGGGTGAGAAATTAGAATTAAAAATTGTAAAATTAAAGTTTTACACGTGCCAATTTAAAAAAAAGTTAACAATGTTTGTATTTTGTTTATGCTAATTCTCTTACATGTAGTTTTTTGCGAAGAAATATTTCATATATTTTTTAAAGTAAATGCCAGTAAAAGTAAATATTATTTTTAAATAGTAATATAAAGTAATATAAATAATTTTGATTCCTAATTTTTTATTTATATTTTCCTTCCATTACACTGCATGCTTAGAAAATTAATAAATGTTTATATTTCATGATTTTAAAATTTGTTGTTAATATAACAAATTAGTTCTGTAATTATTATTATTTAATAAACCAACGTTGCCATTTAGAGACTATTTTATTTTTAAATAGGATCTAATATAAACTACTGACTTCTATTTTTTTTGTTTATGTTTTGCTACTACTTAAAAAAATGTTTATATTATTAAATGATTGTAAATTTTGTTGTTAATAGGTATAACAAATTATTACTGTTATTATTATTTATTAAACCAGTCTTTGCTTAAAAACATTAAAAATCATTTTCCTACATCCAAAATAAAAAGTATTATTGCAGTGTAACAACAGTTAACTAACTAACTAATGCTAAAGATTAATATTCTTTGCTAATACCAACTACCAACTAATACGAATATATGGCAACAGCGCCCTTCATAATATATATTTTCTGTGTAAATACTAGCACCTCAATAAAAAAAATGTGTCCTTATCTTTATTTGACTCCGCAAAAAATCAAAGATGCCCGTTTCTTTCATAGCATTGCCACCGACCGCTGGCGGATTTCTAGGAAAGAAACCTACGTCGCCGGACGACAACTAAAATCCAGTTTATATTTTATTAAAATCGATCCTGACGAAATGAATTTGACAAATGAATGAATTTTATAACTGAATGGTTTTTGCTGCCGAATTACTAGAATACAATATTTCAAGGCAGATGACGCATCTATTCGATAATTTTTATTCGACTAGTTTTCAACGAATGTTTTTTTTTCTTACTAGCTATCGAATTATTCGAATGAATTGCAACTATCGAATGTTTCGATAGTATTCATCTGATAGTTCCCTACTACTATTAGTGCACAAACTAATAATTACAGAATTTATTAAAAACTAACTTTGAAAGTGGTATAATGTGCTTATCAACCAAACTTACTATTTTCACTGCAGTCAATGGTAATAAAGGACCTTTATTGTCACGTTCTCGTTAAAAATAGTTTAAAAAGGGAAGCTACAAGCTCTTTTCTTCGACTTTTTAAATGCTTCGGCATATTTTCAACATATAATTTTTTTATATTTCAAGAAATGCAATACAAAAACTCGAAAATTTTGTTATTAAAAAGGACTGTTTGTCCTCAAAAGTGCAATTTAAAAAAATACTATGAAAATAGGCAAAAAAAACGAAAATAGCTCACAAAGATTCAACAACACGATATTATACAAAGTAATGTAATATATTTTAATAATTAACTGTGATTTTGCAAAAATATTATTAGTTTGGTTAGGATTTGGGTTGCTTTGGTTAGCGTTTCTTTGTGGAGGGTGTTAAGCTGTGGTTTTTATATTTTAATAATTAACTGTGATTTTGCAAAAATATTATTAGATTCGTTAAAAGGACTGTTTGTCCTTAAAAGTGCAATTTAAAAAAAGTACTATGAAAATAGGCAAAAAAACGAAAATAGCTCACAAAGATTCAACAACACGATATTATACAAAGTAATGACTGACACTAGGATAATTGTCAAATAAAAAAGGACACCATAGATGATCGCGGCGCGCGGCGCAATGTGACCAACATAGCGATAATCTCAGTTTAAACTAATTTTTGCAGCTTTAATCTAAATAAAATATCTGTTACAATCATTTGCTCTATAAAGTAAAATGAAGTATATGAAAAAGAAAAAAAAGGCCAAAATTTAATTTAGTCAGGTTTATAGACTTTAATGTGAATGTCGATATGATTAATGACTTGATTGTGCATCGGAAAATATTTTGCGATTACAATAATTGCACTTTTCACTGTAACCTTATGGTACGTTAGTATATGACATAAATCAGGATTGATTGGCGTATTCAATTGTTTTCCATCACTTCCTGTTTGACGGGAAACGGCTAGAACTTTTGATTTTGAAATGGCACCTTATGTATTTTTTCAGTTCATTCGATAGAAAATGCCACTCTGAATAGAATGACACATCATATGTCAACTTATCATTCTCGCTTAAAAAAAGCGTATTTTAAATTTCAATCAAGAGTACCATGGCTGTGTTAAAAATACTAATTTTTAATCAAGAAGCCTTGGAAAAATATATTTGATAATATAATGTTTCTCGTAGTGATGGATTGTTATTTAACGATCTGTTTTTTATAACAATTATTTAGAAATAACATAACGCAACCGTTACTACTTTTAAAAAATAACAGATATAAAATAACGATACGAAGTCGGCGCTCTGCACCGCCACGGAATTCGATGCAGCTCGAAGCAATTCCAAGCCGGAAACACGCATAATTTATTTTGTTTTTTACATATTTTGAAATTTTTAAAAAAATCATACAGAGTGTTCCAAAAATTGAGTAATTGATTAACCACGATTCTGCTTAAACTGCTCGACGTTTAAAGCTTATTTTTGACAAATGTGAGAAAATTTTATCCAGTTTGTATGTTAATGGAAATTCTTGTTTTGCTTTATCCTCACCATCACAAATTATTAATTTGACGCGAAGGAAGTCGCGGGTACACGCTAGTTTAAGTGTAAAATTAATTTTACAAACTCTAGTGTGTAGTTGATTTACTTATGAAGAATATACTACACATTTTCTTATATTGCTATTTTCTGACCGCAAATGATAAAATCAAAACTAAGAGCTTCTAGCCCGTCGAGTAAGATGCACCACAGATGCACCCTGTACACTGCTACGCAATTCAGAATCTACGCGGATCGAGGGACAGGGCGTAGGTAGATCGGAATGTATAGGTATAGACGAGTGGCGGAATTTTGGCTTTTTTATATCGCAATTTGTAAACAGCGCTTATTCGTAAACAACCACCGTTTTTAGAGAGGTATTTTAGGTAACAATCGATATTTACAAATGTTTTGACACCCTGGAAATACTACCACCGAGCACGTCATTGTTGCAACTTGCAACTGCGTTAATACGTCTGGCGGTGACCGCCTCATACTCTTTCAGATATTTAGCAATAAAATAAAGAAACCTGTGGTCCGTTCGACTTTACGGACACAAGAATTAAAAAACAAAAATTGTCCTGAAAAGTACGTGTTTTAGTAGGTAATTTAAGCCAAAAAAATTTGCGGATTATCCAGTAAATTTTAAAATACTGAAATAAAATGATGGTACTATTTGATGCTGCGGAGGAATTTTGACAGATGGCACAAACATATGATGACACATAACCAACATGACGTTAGCCACGGATGACATTAACCTGTGCGACGTTGCCGCTGTTTTAGGCCAATTTTTTACGTGCCGGTCGCCGGAGGAACGGCTCTTACGGTGGAGCCATCACGGTGAAAACAAATGAATTAATTTAAAATCTGTGTTTAAAATCATATCATTGAAAGCACTCAGATTCGTATTAAAATATAAAAAAAACAGCTTAACACCCCTCACCATAGAAAACCTAACCAAAACAGCAAAATGCTAGCCAATCTAATATTTTGCAAAGTCACAGTTAATTATTAAAATATCAAACCACAACAACACCCTCAGCAAAGAAGCGCTAACCAAAGCAACCCAAATCCTAACCAATCTAATAATATTTTTGCAAATTCACAGTTAATTATTAAAATATAAAAACCACAGCTTAACACCCTCCACAAAGAAACGCTAACCAAAGCAACCCAAATCCTAACCAAACTAATAATATTTTTGCAAAATCACAGTTAATTATTAAAATATAAAAACCACAGCTTAACACCCTCCATAAAGAAACGCTAACCAAAGGAACCCAAATCCTAACCAAACTAATAATATTTCTCAAAATCACAGTTAATTATTAAAATATAAAAACCACAGCTTAACACCCTCCACAAAGAAAAGCTAACCAAAAATTCAAAACCACAGAACCCCTAAAAGAATATCTAACATAACCTCACTTCAGTAGAAAATTATATAAAATAATTATATTGACAACGTCGCAAATAGCATGCGAAGGCCGTCGATCAACTGTCAATCAAAAAGTCAATGGTTGCTAGTTCGGAATATTTTAAATACATGTATTTTCTTAATTTTTACGCTTACAAAGAGGCTTTCATGATTTTTTGTGCTTAAACTAGGTCAATCCACATCTATATAATGTAGTAAACTGCGGTTCCAGTCGATATTACGGACACTAAAAACGTTAAATTTTCCATACAGATTAGGTAGAAACATTGAATATTAGCACTTTACTACATTATATAGATGTGGATTGACAGACTAAGCACAGAATCAAGAAACCTCTTTGTAAGCAACAGAATGAAAATACATCTTCATTATATTTCGAGCTAACAACCGATGACACGATTGACGGTGATCGACGACCTGCATCTGCGACGTGTGATAACCTGTTATTTTATGCACCTGAAGCTCAGACATGGAAATATTCTTTAGAGGACTACTGTGGTTCATTCTTGATAGCTTTCTTTGAAGAATGTTAAGCAATGATTTCTCTTTAATGGTAACAACGACTGCAAAAATATTATTGGACTGGACCAAGATTTGGAACTGCTGTTAACGCTGGAAGGAGTGGGCCAACTGTGGTTTCTGTTAATAATTAACTGCAAAAATATTAGGTAGGGCCAGGATTTAGATTGCTGGTGCTCTTTGCTTTGAGGGAGTGTTAAGCTGTGGACTGATATTTAATAATTAACTGTGACTACAAAATAGACTGAGGACCCGATTTGGTTAGGTTTTCTATGGGTTGCTTTGGTTGATTTCTAAGAGCGAAATGAACATTTTGCAATTTTTTTTATTTTAATACGAATCTGAATACTTTCAATATGATTCAGAAGGTACAAATTGAACCATTGTTTTTCACCGTGATCTTTACCATGGAAACCACTCCTGGCGACCATGTGGCCTAAAAGCGGCAGCATCACACGAATGTCGTAACAGCTGTTGCTGACGTTGGTTGTAATGTCGTCATATGTTTGCGTCATCTGTCAAAATTCCCCCGCGGCATCAAATAGTACCATAATTTTATTTCAATATTTTAAAATTTGCTGGATAATCCGCAAGAGCCCACGGCTAAATACCTACTAAAAGCTGCAGCCTTTCAGGACATTATTTTTAATTCTTATTGAACATTTTTATAAAAAAAAAAAAAAAACTGTTATTTTAAGCTGTTTTTTATAAATAACTATAACAGTTTCAACTGTTATCTGAAAATAACAGTTTTGCCCATCACTAGTTTCTCGTGTGGGCGGTTAAGAAATGCCCAAATCGCATTTTTATTAATAACTCAAGCGGCTCTTTAGCATATTTAGAAAATGCATTTTTACGAATAATTTGGTACCACATACTTGGTATTTCGAGTCAAATTGCCGTTATATTTATGGTAAATAAATAAAATTTAAAATCCTATTTTTTTTTAATTGACAATTTCAAAACTTGACATATTATATGTCATTATAGTCAGATTGTCATTTACTAACAAATGAAGTAGAAAAATACCGAAGGTGCCATTTAAAAATCAAAAGTTGTAATAATTTCCGGTGAAACAAGAAGTGACCGACAACAATAATTTTTTATTTTAATTATTTTTATTCGCTATTTGCAATTTTATTTTTAAAACATATTATGTGAAACAATCACATAATATGTCTTAAAAATAAAATTACAAACGGAAACAACAGGAATAATTACAAACGGAAACAACAGGAATTAAATAATCTGAAAATTTACAAAGTTTATTGATAAAAAAGTTAGGCTATGCAAATTGATAAGTATATTAAGTATAACCTTTTTGGTATAACATTGTTAAACAAACATTAACAAATCATAACATAGAAACAATCATAGAACTAAAAAAAGTACTATTACATAAAAACAGGTGATACAATACTTCAAAATTAATTTTAACATAATATCAAAACTGAAAAATCAAACTGCAAACACAACCACACTTATCACAACAGAAATTAACACACACGTCCGCGGCAAATGTCCAAGAAAGACTGATCATTCTGATTGGTCCTGGTCCGGTCGTAGCTCACGTCGTATTGTCGGTAAGCAAAATCCCTATCCAAAAATTTGACGATCAGCGCCATCATCCGTCATAATTGGGAAACTTTTGCTGGAACCATTTTTAATATTTCACTTACATGGCCCTGGACTAAACTAAAATCTACAATTTGAGCGTTTATATACTCACTCAGTGGGTACCGAGTGCCGAGTGGGCGTGGCAAGATCTAGCCAACCGGGTCAGAGCCCACCGAGGGTAACAATTAAATTTCCGCAACTAGAGTAGTAGGAACAAAGCACTGGAAGGAATAGGACCGGTGTCTCTGTTCATACTATCTTTACATTTATTAACCGTGATATTTTCATATGCATCTAATTGCCTGTAATTTGAGACTTCTTTAATTATTTTTAAATTATTAAAATTTATACAGGGTGGCGCGGCGCCTCTCATACGCCGCGGAAGCTCCAAGGAGAACGGTTGTTTATATCGAAGTGAAATTTTGCAAGCATATGTAGGTTAAATAAAATCATTTTATAAAAATATATAGAATTTTACAGGGTGTCCCCAAAAGAAGTTACACATCAAAGTTGTGCTTTTTCATATGGAACACTCTATATATTAATTTATTTTCGGATTCTATGAAAAAAATAAAGGTGAGTTTTAATAAAGAAGCATATAATTAAAATCTAAGAATTTTAACATATTTCACATTTTGTGAAAATGAAGAGTAAATTTTAAATTTCGATATCAGCTACCTAAATTTTAGTTGCCCTTGTATAGCCTGATATTTAATTACAGTAACCATTGTATAATAAACCAAATTGAAATTTGACACTAAAAGTTATACAGGGTGAGACAAAATTAATATGGAACATTAGTCACTTGTAAAAGCAAGTTACTCCTTTTTTTTAAATGGAACACCGAGTATATTTTTCCGGTGTTCAATGGGAAATTTATATATCTTCAAAATATTATTAAGGTTGCCTGCCCCTCAGATAAAGATTTTCCTAGATATTTTTATTTTTATGATTTTGCGTCAATAGATCTTTATTGTTTGAAAAAATCTAGGGTTGCTGTGTGACCTTTGGTTAATATAATAAAAATCAAATATTGTAGAATAAAATACTCAACGGTAATAAAAAGATACACGTTTAAAACATATTTTAATTATTACAGAATATAAACTAGTTATAAACCTATAATTATGTGACAAAAATTAGCTATATGAAATCAAATGCTCAAAATGCTTCCTTTCCTGTTAACTGTATAAAATGATTTTCTTTTCAAAAGGATCTTTTCATTTTAAAAAGCATATGTGGAGTTCTACCTCGAAAATCAGCTACAATAATTTCTCTTATGTTGTCGACGATAGTTGGTCGAGTTTTGTAAACACTGTCTTTAATATATCCCCATAAAAAAAAAACAAACTAGATAAAATCAGGAGCATTTAAGTATTCTATTAATTGGTGAATGCAGTGTGCATTCAACTAATAGAATCATATCAATTCTCGTTGATGTGGGATATGTATGCATTTTCGGCAAATTTCTGATATTTTTTTTTTTGTTTTAACTGACACAAAATGATAACTAGTTGTTAAAGTTGGACTAATTAGACCGCTATGTTGAAGTAACGTCAAACTTATCGCAGCCACCTAGATTTTATCAAATAATAAAGATCTACTCAGATCACATCATGTAAATTAAAATATCTAGGAAAATCTTTGTTTGAGGGGTAGGCAGCCTTAATAGTATTTTGAATAGACATGAATTCTCCATTGAATATGGGAACAATATACTGGATGTTCCATTTAAAATAAAAGAGTAATATGCTTTTAAAAGTTACACTTTTTGTGTTTAATTTTAAATAGTTAATTTAACTACATATTATGCTATACCGGGTAAATTCCAATTTAGGTACCTTTTATTGTAATTTAAAAATTGTTCTTTATTTCTAGAAAATGTTAAATATGTTAAAAAATGTTAAAAACCTTACATTTTAGTCATCTACTTCTCTTATAAAACTCACCTTTATTTTTCTCCCAGAATCCAAAAATCAATTAATAATAGGGCGTTCCATTACAAAAAACACAACTTTGATATGTAATTTTTTTGGGGACACCCTGTAGAACTCTCTATATTTTTAAAAAGTGCTCTGAATTAACCTACATATGCTTACAAAATTTCATTTCAATACAAACTTTCGTTCTCCTTGGAGCCTCCGCGGCGTACGAGAGGCGCCCACCCTGTACAGGGTGTCCCATTTTGATTGAAATCATATGGTATCTCCGTTATTAGTGAAGATAGAAGAGTGCGGTTTGCACAAACCTGTGCCACTTTTTTGTCAAACGGAAGATGCCGTAAACAAAATTTTCATAGCTCTCTTTGTTTCTGAGCTACAGGGTCTTTTTGAAAATTTTGCAATTTGGGACACCTCCTGTATCTCTGTTACTGTTAAATCTATCGAGGTGGTGAAAACTGTTTATTGTAGAACTTTTTACGTAGAATATAGCGACGTAGTCTGTTGCTCTACGAAAAGAATATTTTTAAAGATATGAACTAAAGTTATGTTTTCTTAAATGGAACACCCTGTATATTAATGAATTAAATGATCGGACTTGCCATAAGCTTCTCAAAAATATATAACACTCTATATTTATTTTCATTATTTAATGCAATATTTAAAAAAATATATTAAAAGATCATATTTATTAGTAGGCCATGATTGATAATAAAAGAAACTAAAGAATTATTAAAAGTAATATTGCTATCTGTCTCTTGTTTTATTTTGAGAGCCACTAATTAATTCTTTGTATATTAGGGAAACTTAAATCTCTACCGCTATTTGTAAATCTTGGAAGCTATCTTATTGGAACTTTCAAATATCCCTTTAGCTAATTTACGTGAAAAATAGTTTCAGCAAGATGGGGCTCCCCTCACAACTTAACTTACAACGAAAATATTAGAATTTTGCTAAATTATTATTTCTCAAATCAATGAATTGGAACCAATATGATGACCTCCCTGATTCCCGGATTTGTCCGTTCTCGATTTCTGATTTTAGGGATTTTTGAAATATGAAATATATCGTGGCAACTAATACAATGTCGAACACCTGGAAAATGCTTTAACAATGCAAGCTTTTAGATATTTGCAAACCCATCTCATTATAATAAATTCCGTTATAAAAAAGAGAAAAATATATTCAGAGGTTCAGTGGTAACAATTCAAAAGTAAAATATATTAATCCCAAATAAAATTTTAATATGTGTATCTCTATTTTAGTAAATACCATTTTGATTTTGTTATTTATCACGGCCTACTAATAAGAAAATTAAATATTTTAAATATTGCAGTAAATATTGAAAATAAATATAAAGTGATATATGTATTTGAGAAGCTCATAGCAAAGCGGATCATATGATTTATAAATATACAGGGTGTTCCATTTGAAAAAACCTAACTTTAGTTCATATTTTCAAAAGTATTTTTTTCGTAGAAAAACAGACTACGCCACTGTATTCTACGTAAAAAGTTCTACAAGAATCAGTTTTCATCTTCTCGATATCATCTATAATAACGGAGATACGGTGGCTGTCACAAATTGCAAAATTTTCGAAAAGACCCTGTAGCTCAGAAACGAAGAGAGCTATGAAAATTTTGTTAACAGCATCTTTCGTTTGACAAGAAAGTGGCAGGTTTGTGCAAACCGCACCCTTCTATCTTCACAAATAACGGAGATACCGTATGATTTCAACCAAAATGGGACCCCTGTACATACAATGTTCTTTAGCAACAATATGTTCAGTAACGCAAGATTTATCCGGTCTACCATATCTTATCTGAGCTAAATGTTCTTTATATACAGTTAATAATTGATCTTCTAGTTTGCCCAACATATTTCTGATTACAATCTTTACAAGAAATTTCATAAATACCCGACCTTTCCATGGTTAGCGAAACGCGCGTCCAGTATAAAAGTAAAAGTTTTTTTGGTGTATTGTGGTGATTTAGTGTTTTATTTTGCTGTATAGCACCAAAGGTTCCAACCCCCAACTGTAATCTTTGGGAATATAAAATATCCGATCACTTCCGGTTCACTTATTTTTGTCCGAAATTCCCTATTTACAAAACTACAATTTTTTTGCATTTCCATTAGATGTGGGCAAAGAGTGAAAGGGTCTTTTTTTAGTTGTCGGGTCCAGGTTATCGTTTCTAGATGCAATGATAAGCCGAGGTGATCTTTTTCATCCAAGCATTATGTCCAAGGAGTTATTGATTTTTTTATTAGCCGTAAGTAAAAATCTACTCGTATCTCGTATTATTAATATTTGTCCATTCATACCTGTCGGCCACAGGTAATTTGAGTTTTTTATCCGTAAAGCTGAGTTTATATGCATCCGTTATGCGTCGTCCCTCGTTGCGTCACTTCAATAATATTCAAGTGTAAGCTGTTTCTTGAAATAGTCTAATAAAATTGTATAAAATCAACGACGGACGACGTATTTCGGAGTTTTTTTTGGTTATTTCAAAAAATGACAGCTCATATTTTGGTAATATTGGAGTGACGGAGACGAAACAACAGACGACGTATTAAGGTTGATTCTCACTATCCCTTCAATATCAGCTTCCTTCCATTTCCGTTCCGTTTACATAAAATATTATATCATGTAAATGAATAGGACAATAAACACTATCCGTTCCGTTCCCTTTCCGTTCCATGTCCTTTCCTTCCATACATTTTCTTGACGGACGGACTGAAGCGTATCGGAACCAGCGTTGTCACGTTCTTACATTTGTACCAGCTCTGTTAAAATTTTGCTGATATTTATTTATTCTTTCACCTCTTAATTAAATCTGTTACCTTTTTCAAAAGATACAAATTCTTAAAATAAAACTTTCGTAATGATATAATTGTACAATAAAAAGTATGGAATTGATACAGAACGGAAGCTTACGTATAGCGTCAATACAATAAAAAATTGGCGCCGGGAGGCACATATAGCCGCCCATAAAATATGTTAATAAAAAGTTAGTAGGCAGTTCTTTTAGTTTCAAAATAAAGGAATTTTTCCATTTTTTTTATCTCACAAACTGCGACTTTGATGACTGATTTTGATGTTATTACAAATTTTGTTGCAAATATTAATCCTAATCTTAAATTGACAACTGCGTTTCACTAGCTACTGTAATTTTGGAGTTACGATTTTTTTAAATTTTTAACCCTCTCCCATACCCCCTTACTAACCCCCCACCCCCATCAAAAACTAATTCCAGATTCTCGGGTGCCACAGTGTTTTTGTGCCAAATTTGGTTAGAATCGGTTTAGCGGTTTTTGAGTTATCGTGTTACAGACGGACAGACGGACAAACAGACAGACACCATGAAAATATTATGTATTTAGGTCAGTTATGACCCAAATAACTCATTTTGAGTGAAATTAAAAAACTTTTTTTGCCGCTCTTAATAGCCTACCATACCTATTGGTATGGTCGGCTAAAAATACGGAACGGATATGGAATGGAAACGGAAGGTATAGTGAAAATCAACCTTAAACCCGCGGTTGCATTGGTCGCGGGTGCGTGCGTATTTTTAAACGTGCGAGCTCTGACGGAATTTACTGGCACGACTATTTTATTTTAGTGGTTACATTAGATGCGCGTTCATGATATGCTGTGTGTCGAGTTTGTCAAAACTACTTTGATGCTGTCTGAGTTCATGGTATCCTGTGTGTCGAGTTTGTCAAAACTACTTTGATGCTGTCTGAGGATTTAATGTTAAAATAACTACTTATGAACAGAAGAAAATGTTAGGTAAATGATTTTTATACAAGAAAAGGGGAAGACAATGAATATGTAAAATATTTGGTGAATTAAAACAGCAACCGGTCAAATTTTTTGAATATTTTAGAATGCTTCTAGCAACATTAATATATCTAAAATAAAAATAAACCTAGTATTCAAAAATGTTCAAATTTTTCGGGAATGTTTTGGGCCCAATTCGAACGCTCGGACGTGCACGTATTAAAAAAAAACAAACCAGTTTGTTTTCATCCGACCAACGATAGTTCACGTACGTACACGGACGCGCAAACTCCGATGCAATGTAACCGCCTGCGTGGATACCATTTGTTTGTTTTTTGCCCGTGCAGGTACGACCAAAAATACGCATGGATACGCATCCAGTGTAACCACGGGCTAATAGTCCAAGAGCCGGGTGCAAAAACATGCAGAGTTTTCTGAAGGCTCATATTTTCAAAATCGATTGCATTTTAATGTTAAAAAGCAAAGCGACAGTCAGCAGTAAGGTAGGATATTTTACTTTCCGACACTTGCGACATGCGACAACGACGTGCGACACTGTGGTGTGCCGTAAATTTAATCTAGCACTAATCAAATTAGTATGTTGTTTAACCTGTCGACTTGCGGCAGCGACATGGCGGCATCGCAGATGTCGCTGCGGCAAGTCGGCGTCGTGTCGTCCAGAAAAATATTTTTTTTCTGAATGACATCGCAGCTAGTACTTTTGTAGCATCCACCGCATCTGCGTCGGTCTGTTTGGAATTTTTGGCGGTTAATATATTTGTTTTTTTTTCTGCATGTCACAAACATGGGATGATGGATTAGTAGATTGTGTACGTACATTTCCAGTTCTCTGGGAGATGAAAAAAAATTCATATACGGATAAGGAATAAGGTGGCCAAAGACAACCCATGGAAAAATATCTCGGAGTATATGTCAGAATGTTTCTGAAAAGGTTCAGGAGCGTGAAGTAGTAGAGCTAAGTTTTCTTCTTCTTTGTCATAAAGCAAAAGAACCGCAGCAATATTATATACGACGAATAGCGTTCATCTTAATAAACTGCACTGCTTCGAACGACTTGCTGAACTCAAGTGTCGCATGGTAAGAAAACACGTTTATCGCAGACCCGCAATCCGCGTCGCCACAGTTTATCGCACGTCGTTTTCGCATGTCGCAGTGTCGGAAAGTAAAACATCTTACCTGTACCAGTTCCGGGACACCTCCAAACTGTTTTCTGTAGGCTGAAAATTTGTAGATAACATTCGAATGCAATGTAAAACAAAAATATAGCAGTCAGATAGAGGTATGGCAGTGTCAGCGCTACTTGAAACGCGCTTTATTTCCCGTTTGTGAGTAGAGATACAATGATGTGATTTTCATAATACTTTGTTGTTTTTATGAAATTAAATATGCTACACATAAGTTTGCTGAGCCTCCTTAGCTCCTCAATAATATATACAGAGCGTACAGGGCGAATTTGTGATGCGCAGTAGCGAACAGATATTGAACACAGATATGATGCGCAGTAGTAAACGCAACGTCTACCGGCAGCTAGACGGTTCGGACTCTGTTCAGGAGAGCATAGCAAAAGATATAAAAGAACCAACTTTCTTAAAATTATCTCTCGAAAACGTTGCTAGCTCTTAGACTATAAGTAACACGCTGGCAAAAAAATGTTGTCACTCAAAGTGATTTCTGAAGACTGAAATTTTGGATTATCTTAAAAATATTAATTTTTGCGTCGTGGTTGACAATATAAAAAATTCACAGTCCTTTACAAAGATGCAACCGGGGGGGCATTGAAAATGATGAATAAAAACGTAAAAATATGATTAGTGTTAATATGAGTGTATTACATACATATGTTTAAATAACGAACTTAACAAAAAACAACAGATTTAAAGATTCACTGAAAAAGTAGTAATGTTAACATTAAATAAAACATTATCAATAATAATTATGCGATCGCACCTATCCGTAAAACAAGCAAGCAAAAAAACATCGAAAAAAACAAAATAACATACAAAACATCAGGTTAACATGATGACAGATCATGATCAATGACAGATAAAGAATTCTTACGGAAAGTTACACTTTACGATATAATTTTTTAACTGTTAAAGGCCCATTTACACAAAACTTTTTAATACCTACTACTGTATCTAAAAGACATTTTTTTAAATTACTAAATTCTTAGCCACGCTTCTGTTTTTCTTGGCTGTTGTGCGTCACGTCACAGATTAACAGGCCCACGTTTGCACCACAAGGCGATGCTGCAGACCACTAGGTAGACCGGTCGTAGAAATTTATGTTATACATTGTAGTCAATCTACACAAATATTATCAAAAACTTTTTTTCTTTTAAAATGTGTTCAGATTTTTTAAAAAGTATAAGTCAAAATCGCAAAACTTAAATTTGATATGAGTTTCTGAGTTTTTAACTAATATAGTGGCGAATTACAAAAATTCCTTTTCAATGAAAATTAAAGAGTTAAATAAAATAATTTAATAAATTACTAGCTTTTTCCCGCGACTACGTTCGCGTTACACCTCGAATCGTTCATGCATTGATTTAAATGATTTTTTACTTCTTTATAGAGAGCTAGTGAGCATAGATGTTTTTTATTTATTAATACTCTCTTTATAGGTTATTTTTTATTCTTTGAAGGATAATTGACGAAGATATATTTCGTTATGATGTCACTAAATAAACCCTTGTATAAAATTTTATACTGTCTGGTTTATAATGTTAATTGCATTTTCGTAGAGCAAACTTTCATTCTCTATTCTACTCCCTAAGGGTATAAATTTCATAAATTCGCTTTACCTTTGTGCCAATTTTTATGTGTATAATCCAGAGGTCACCAAGTTTTATATAAATTTTTACTAACTTTACCCATTTGGTTGATGAATTTCAGAAATTTCTTCTAATTCTTTTTGTAGGATTTCATTCTTCTAGACCAAATAGTAAGGAATTTTCATACAATAAACTGTTCCGAGATAATTTTACTCTCTAAGAGGATGAATTTCCTAAAATCGCTTTGTGTAGCTAATTCACTAATGTCGTTTAAACGAACCTTTGTGCTAATATTTATGTATGTAAAGCTGGCGGCATGAACTCACTCTAAAATATCTAAAAACGTTATATATAATCTAACTGACACACCACTGACAATGACAAATAATTTATTTCTGGAGGTATTGTGTGTAGGTGTTTTTCAGGTATGTTTTAGTATTTAGTCGTTTTATACAAAGAAATAGCCATTAAGCACTATAAAAATACTTCATAACAAATCTACACATATATACTTTTCATTTAAAAAAAGAATCATCAAGATTGGTAAAGCGGTTTCGGCGGGATGGATGCAACAAAAAAACCCTTTGAGCTTTTATATATGTATGGATTAATTATTTTTCCAACATATTTTACTTTGCAAATTTTTATAAATAGTCAGACTCGCCAATATCGTACTCCGTGTCCAGCCTGTTTAGCCAAACGTAGGCCGATTCCTCTTCGACGGCGTCGTGACCCTGGCCGAAGGAAGAGTCTTGAAGACGCTCATCCGCGCATAGGAATAAGTTGACTGCGTAGCGTATTGCGTATTAATCGATTCTGAAACTTTCTATCTCGTGTATAACATGTTACGCAAGTTTATTATTTTAATCTCGATTTTAATAGATAAATGTGTGAAATGCCACCTGAATATCTTCCGCCATGACATGTTTTTACTTTTTTGTTATGGTAAAGTGATTTGTATAAACTTTATTCAATAACGTATATTTTCCTCCATTTGTGATTTTTTAATTTTAAGCGAAAATTAAGTATAACATTTTAGGAAAAAGAAACACTGTAATATTTAAAAGAATAAGAAGAAATTAGTCTTATTTTGAAAGGAAAATATAGAAAAAACTCTTTCTATAGAAAAAGTCTTTATACTAACCAGAATCCGGTGACATATACGCGGTCTCACCGGAAACATTACTTATTACTTCGCATAACTTGAAGAATATCTACTTTTAATAATGAACACTTCAGAAATACACCAGTAAAAACATTTATTATTTGAGATTAAAACTCGAATTAAATTATAAATATTAGTTACCTATGTTGTTATAGCTTTTATAGGCCTGTTTAACGACTTAATAAGTTACCTAGCGAAAAAATCTGTGCGCGTACCTACCACTATTGTTACAGGTTAATTCGTTAAAGAAATATGTTACACAAGTTAAAAACGCTAAAATTTTAATGGTATTACTTGTGCATTATTGGCCTTATAATGTAATTTGTTGGAATTATATCTTCTTTAAATATAATTAGACTTTTTAACGACTTTTAAGTTACCTAGGAAAAAATCTGTGCACGTACCTACCAGTATTGTTACAGGTTAATTCGTGAAACAAATGTGTTACATATTATTCGTGGTATTAGTGGTATTATATTGGAATCAGCTTGGCATTAGTGGGGCATTATATGAGAAATTTGGTATTTAATTTGTATTTTTGGCATTACTTTGGCATTAGTATACAGACATTTGTCAGCGGTTTACTCCTTGTAGATAATCAAAAAGTTTTTTGATAAAATTTGCTTTTCATGTCAGATCATTTCTATGAAAAATTACATTAGATTTTTATTAAAGACGCTGGGTAATTAAAACATTGACTAATAAACCTTGTCCACTTTAAATACGGGGTCACGAAATATCCTCCTTGGAGTGTTTGGGTTAAGGGGTGTATAATAAATTAATCGTTGTTTTATAATAAAAACCATAAAACATTTATTTGTGAGTAAAATAATGCAATGGTTGGATATCTCTCCTTTATAATTCGGTGACTAAAAATACACTAAAATAATTAGAAAAAAAATCTTGTACTTATTTAGTAATTACGTCAATATTAATTAATTGACTTTCTAGTCTATTTTATTTTATGTACAAATATATTATTAAATTTTAAGCATTAAGTAATAAAACACTTTGTGCCCTCTTATATCGTAAAAGGTTACGAAATATACTCCTGGTTACACCCCTTACAGAAAACAGTGTAAGGGGTGTAAATAAATTGTATAATCACTGTTTTTTATAATAAAAACTATAAAATATTTCTTATTTGTGAGATTAAAAAAACAAAACAATGCATTGGTTAAAATAAGTACATTCAATACTGTTTTCAATTGTTAATTCAATAATGTGTTATAACATAATATAGCCATTACTATTATACTATTATTATTAAAATAATATGTGTGTAACATATTTCTTTAACGAATTAACCTGTAACAGACATTTATATGCCCAGTATATTTTTGTTTAACAAACCAATCAGGAAAAATCCAAAACCTACCGTTATAGGAGGTATAAGACGATTAAACTTATATAATGACAACTACTTATCGGATAACAAATTAATTACTACTGTCAGCTAGTTCAGCTACTGTCTAGGTAGAATATACCTAGAGTACCTACACCTACCTATGATGTAGGTAGATTAAAGCTTATTTTGACTTTACTTCTCACTTCGGTGTCACAAGCTGAATTTTTCAGGGATGGAAGTACAGTACATGATATGGGGACCCTTATTCCGAAAGTAGTACAAAATTAGACCGGGTAAAAGGGCACTATCATCAAAAATCGATATATTAATACCCGAAGTAGCAAAAAGAAATTCTAAAAGGATTGAATTATTTTATAACAGTCGAATAACGTTGTCTTAAGGACTGCTTGATTTTATTAATCGTTTGGTTTCGACCATTCTGTTTTTTAATAAAAGTTGTCATATTAAACTATTTTCTTGTGGTTTTTACAACGTATCCTATAACGCATTAAACGATAATTTCTTTTAGTATGATATAACACTTAATAAGACAATGCTATATGATAACAAACATATTATTTTATTAGACTCTTATACCCACCATGTAAGAGTTCTATAATATTTATTAGAACTAGTAGTCACAAGATCATATAATAGTTACTTAAACTTGTCTTATTAAAGTTGTATTACGTTGTATGATAGAACGTTTTATTGCGTTAAACTATGATGCTGTATACAACACAGTTATATAGCCTTATATGATAAAATTGTGATTAACAAAATAAATTCGCTGTAATATCTGCATTATAAAACTGGTAATGTATAATATAACCTCATTTTAATTTAAATGGTATACCTAGTTATTTATTTTGTTATTGTTGTTGTTGCAAAACTAATATCTACGTACGAGTATAATCAATCACAGCTATTATGAATTCTGGACAAAGTTGGAAAAAACTTAACAAACGCAGTGGTAGTTATAAAGAGCATGTAAGAAAAAACTCCTCGAAATTACGGCAAATAATCCCGAGAATTCCCTAGGTTCTCAAAAGCCAAAATCTCTCGGGTTGTCTGGCTTCTTCAAAGCATTGTGGCCACGTTGGTGTAAAAGTTTTACTATAGTAATGTTTGTATTGTTTTATTGTTGTTTTTCCAAGTCCTTAGTTTGCTGCTCACTCGTCGGGCACGCATGAAATGCATTGCGTGCATGAATCCATGAAAATCTGATCATGTTTGTTAGTTTAAATACTAATCAAATGAGATTTGGCAACATCTATTTGTCACAAATCTCAATATGTCCAAAATAGTTCTATAGTGCCCGGAAATTCTGCGTAATGAGAGATATTTATCCTATACCGTTTTATTTTACAACAAAGACTTATTTAAGGGATTCATTTATAATAAAATGGTTGCATTATAATTCGCCATGTTTAAGGTAGAATTTTTGTATGGCCTATGGCCGCCATTATATGAAGCAAAATTAAAAACATCAAAATACATTGTAAAATGTTATTTTTGAGAACTATTTTGTGATAAGATTCCCACATACAGTAATAAAGTGTTTAATTAAATTAAAAACAGAATTTTGAAAATTTAATTTTATTTTATTGTTTAAATTTATATGTAAACCTTAATCGAAATTAAAGCGCTTTTAATTTTTGCCAAATACATACCTATAATCTACCAGTAAAATTTTCGGCACAACAAAAATTTTCCCTACTTTTCAAACCCTATTAATGATTTTTTATATTACATATTTGTTGTACCTTCTGGCTCTACCCGCCATTTTCATTGTCGAGTAAAGTCTCCTTTTTAACAATTCACATCCTCTAGATTCATTTTACGACACGCTTAAAATATAATTTGCTCCTAATATTCTTCGGTAAAAAATAAAATACTCTTGTACCTCGCTAAATGATCAAATGTTTTTATTGTTCTGTTTCTTAGATGTGACCACGTAATACACAATAAAACTAGTTTTATAATAGTTATATAATGCTGTGTAAAATAGTTGCATAAGCGTTGTATACCCTTTTTATAGAACTTCTATACTACTAAACGGTTGTATAAAAATGGGCCTTTTTTGGTTGTAAAGCTATCATATTACGGTCATATAGCACGTTATATGAATTGAGGTATCCTATAAAAATTATCACATAGCTGTTTATACAACCTTTATAAAATAAAATTTGCTACTTGGGACCACCGTATAGAGAAAACAAATACTTATTTTTTGATCCAGTACACAATAAAGTCTTCGTAGGGAGTAATTTTTATAATTATTTACAAAAAAACATTTCCATTAGCGCTTATGACCAAAAAAAACTTTAAACCTGCATAATCATTTCAATCATGCGAAAATTTGGTTTAAAATAGATTTTTTTTTAATATAACTTTCATTTAACGAAAAACGAAGGCCTAAATGAAAAAAAGAAACAATTTAAAAGTTTCGCTTATGTCTTGACAAGGTATCAAAGCAAACCCCATATTTTTTGCTTTTAAACTAATAAAGATATATCAATAAACAATTAGAGATGTAATGGTTTTTGCGCGCGCTGGCCGACTGCCGCCGCTGCGCCGAGATTTCCTATACCCTTGTATAGGTATATGACGTCATGTGTGGCAAATGTAGCATTTTAATTCAATTTGGGCTCCCTTATATAGGATAACAGAAACATTTTCAATGTTAAAAATAATTTTAACGCCTAAAATGCATGAAGCATTAAAGTATAATATAGAGTATGATATATAATTACATACAAGACTTTTTTTATTATTTGGAACGTTTGAAGTAGTTTAAAAAAATATATGTGGCGTTTGAAAAAATAGCATGTATTATGATGTAAAATAAAATAGCATTATTATCAACGTAAAGCCTCGTCACAAAAAAGGTCATTTTTACTCCAAATAAAACAGTATACTATTATTAATAATAAAAACAGTTAGACTCGTCGATAATAGAACCCCATGAGTCAGCAGCTGATGGAAGTGGGAATAGTGATGGAAGTCAAAACTGTACTCAATATATATCGATATTCATCAATAATTTCACACAAAACAAAATATTTTTTTTGGATTTGTGACTATCTATTATTGATATTTACATAAATATCATAAAGCAGTTTTTACATTAATTTATTTACATTAATTATTATTGAAGAAAACTCTTTCATGTTTTGGGCTATAATGATACCCAACCGTATCTTTAATGGAAAATGTAAGTTTTGGTGGACTATATTTTACAAATCTTTTTCTTAATGAAAAATAAGGATAAGCCCGTGGTTACATTGGATGCGTGTCGGTACGTTTTTTTGGTCGTACGTGCTCGGATATGCACGCATCAAAAAACAAACAAATGGTATCTACGCAGGCGGTTACAATTGCATCGGAGTTTGCGCGTCCGTGCACTTACGTCAATTTCCGTTGGTCGGATGAAAACAAACTGGTTTGTTTTTTTAATACGTGCACGTCCGAGCCTTCCAATTTTTATATTTCTGGGCCCAATACATTCCCTAAAAACTTGAATATTTTTGAATACCAAGGTTTATTTTTATTTTAGATATATTAATGTTGCTGGAAACATTCTAAAATATTCAAAAAATTTGACCGGTTGCTGTTTTAATTCACCAAATATTTTACATATTCATTTTCTTCCCCTTTTCTTGCATATAAATCATTTACCTAACATTCTCTTCTGTTCATAAGTAGTTATTTGAACATTAAATCCTCAGACAGGATCAAAGTAGTGGCGTCCGTTTTGACAAACTCGACACACAGGACACCATAAACGCGCATCTAATGTAACCACTATAATAAAATAGTCGTACGAATAAATACCGTCAGAGCTCGCACGTATAAAAAAACGCACGGACCCGCGTCCAATGTAACCGCGGGCTAATACTGATTAAATACACTTTTAGGCCACAGACACTACCGGAAACGCATTGACTTTTACTTTTACATTATTGGGAATGCATCCAGAAATTCAGGTAATTTTAAAAAACCAACAGATGTTTGGGGTAGGTATTTCATTTTGATTATAATTTTTTATTAAAGCAAAAAGTATACGAAGAGGTAATAACGGAGATTGGCCGTGATGCACCTATTGAAACAGATCACTTACCAAAATTGAAATATACTGAGAGAGTTATATCCGAAAGTATGAGGTTGCTTCCGCCCGTGCCTATGATTGGCAGATATCTTAATAAGGACATTCAAATTGGTAAGCAGTGTTCTTTTATATAAAAGTTACACACATTTCAAATTTCTATAGCGTTAACACTTTTTGGTATTGCAGTAAAACTACAGAATGATCAACATTGATTAAAAAGCTGGCTATTCTGATTTTGCTGGTTTGGGTGGCAATAGATTTGAGAAATTGAAATATTTATTGGCTGTTATCATTAAGCTTCATTCAGAACCTCGCAATTAGTGGAATAAATTAGAGGTTTCAATTACACTTTATACTTTTTGGTTTACGATCATTCACAATGTTTAAAAACACAATTAAAATTAATAAAATATCCTAGCAACAGCTTGCGGTAATCAGTTGCATCCATAGAGAAATTTTAATATAATTAGAGTGGAAAAGTTGAAAGTTTGGCAACTTATTTACAGGGTGAGTTTTCTACGATGTTCTCAATGGGTATCTCGGAAACTATTGAAGATAGAGAGTCGGTTAAATGGGGATAGAATTGCAGCCTTGTGGGGTTATAAATATGCGCTTTTTAGATTTTTGAAAAAATTCTTGGCTTACTAGATATTTCGAAAAAAACAAATTTCGGCTATTTTAAAAATTGGTCCTAATTCCATTATAATCTATTTTAGACAAAAAGTTTGCACTTAGAAGTTGTAGATAATCATATTCTTAATGAGATTGTTTCCTCTGTTTTTCAGTGGCGGCTCGTCAGGGTAGGCGATTTATTACATTACATTATTTACTATTAATGTTGCCAATACATAAAAATACTGTTAATACACGGAAGTGTGTTTTAATAATCAATATTGTTTTAATATTTGTGGTCTTGTATATTAACATATTCACTACCGCTAACGTACGCTGACCGCTGACTGTGCCGCTGCGTTAGAAACAGACCGGTGAAACTCTTACGGGATTTCTTTGGTCGGATAAAATGTTGCATGGGTCTTCGACTAGATTTTACTTAAAATTATTTTTATTTATAAATTTAACTAATATCCCAGAAAAATATGAGAAAAGCTTTATTTTTAATAGTAGTTATTGCTAATATTTTTTTTTAGATTGGTAAAGAAAATTATCAATTTTTATGTTTTTTGTATATATAGAAATTTGACATATGTCAAAATAGTCAATAAGTGACACTTACCTAAATTGTTTTTCAGTTTTTCTTTGTTTATAAAATGTTTATAAACTTTATGGGGTTATTTATAATGCATTCGTGTTGTGGTTGTCTTTTTCCCTCAAAAGGACCGTTTTACAAAGTTCCCGATTATAAAGCAGACTGATTTGTTTGTAGCGTAAGTTAAAGCCTTGTTTATAAAGCTAGTGATAATTCAGAATTTATAAATGGAAATCTTCAAAATATTTTCCAAAATGCTACAATATGTGCAGTACATTTTGAAGCAGACGACTTAATAAACATTTGGAAGAAGATAAAACAAAACAAAATAAAAACACTAAATCACCACAATACACCAAAACACTTTTACTTTTACACTGGACGCGCGTTTCGCTAACCATGTTAGCATCATCAGCAGATGATTATAAACTAAAGTACAATCTACAAGGTGAGCGTTTATATACTCGCTCAGTGGGCCCCAGTGGGCGTGGCAAAATCTAGCCAACCGAGTCAGAGCCAACTGAGCGTAATAGTAGATTTCGCCACTAGAGTAGTAGGAACAAAGAACTTGAAGGGAATTGGACCGTTGACTCTGTTCATACTATCTTTACATTTATTAATTCTGATGCTTTCATATGCATCTAATTGCCTGTAATTTGAGACTTGTTTAATTAATTTTAAATTATTAAGATCTATACAATGTCCATTATCAACAATATGTTCGGCAACGCAAGATTTATCCGGTCTACCATATCTTATCTGAGCTAAATGTTCTTTAAATCTAGTTAATATTGATCTTCTAGTTTGCCCAACATATTTCTGATTACAATCTTTACAAGAAATTTCGGGTAAATACCCGACCTTTCCAGTAAAGATTGTAATCAGAAATATGTTGGGCAAACTAGAAGATCAATATTAATCTAGATTTAAAGAACATTTAGCTCAGATATGCGTTGCCGAACATATTGTTGATAATGGACATTGTATAGATCTTAATAATTTAAAATTAATTAAACAAGCCTCAAATTACAGGCAATTAGATGCATATGAAAGCATCAGAATTAATAAATGTAAAGATAGTATGAACAGAGTCAACGGTCCAATTCCTTCAAGTTCTTTTGTTCCTACTACTCTAGTGGCGGAAATTCTAACTGTTACGCTCAGTTGGCTCTGACTCGGTTGGCTAGATTTTGCCACGCCCACTCCTCAGGGGCCCACTGAGCGAGTATATAAACGCTCACCTTGTAGATTGTACTTTAGTTTATAATCATCTGCTGATGATGCTAACATGGTTAGCGAAACGCGCGTCCAGTGTAAAAGTAAAAGTGTTTTGGTGTATTGTGGTGATTTAGTGTTTTTATTTTGCTGTGTAACACCAAAGGTTCCAACCCTCAACTGTAATCTAAGAAGATAAAAACTTGTATTCCTCATATTAATGCCTGGTAAGTACACAACATTAAAAATATGTATTGCCGTATTGCTGGATTCAGGCTTTAGTTGAAGATAGGCTTAGTACTTTATTCAGAATTCTGAAGTAGCGGATTAAATATTAATATTTATATTACAGGAAAATAGTCCTATTGCTTAAAAAATTTTTGTAGGGTTGTATCAAATTTAATACCTATGATGATGACACATTAAAGCATGACTTCAACAAAACCTTACATATATACATATTGATATGTACACACATAAATATATTGTATGACAAAAAAAACTGCGTCAAGTAGTCTTAGAAATGAATATTGATGAATATATCATTCTCCAGTAAGTTATAACTAATATATGCTTTTGTTTTTACAGTGCCTCTTGAAATTGTAGACTAGATTACAATGAAGACAGTCGAGAGAATCAGTCGAAACAACCACTCAATAGTGTTGATTCAAGACCATCCTTAAATTAACTATCTGTATGTAAAACAAAAACAATATCGAACAACAGGAACATAGGAAATGAAGTTGTATTTTGTAAATACTTTGTGTTTTATTTACTTCGCATCCCACCTTCGCATATTGAATGTATCAAAACTTATCAGTTCAGCATATGCAGATTGTCAATTTGACTTCTGCATATGCTGAATTAATAAGCTTGGATACATTTAATAATAATTATAAAAAATATGGTAATATTTAAATATCCCGCCCTGAAAATTAAATAATAGTTGATAGGTCTCAGGATAGACGGCGCCACAAAACCGTCGAAAATTTTTGTAAGGAGGTTTCAATTCTATCTTTTTTTCTATGGTTAGAAAACAAAATAATTTTGACCGTTGGAGTGCCTTTGTTTGGCGATTTCTACATCGCCTACTATCAGAGTCGATGCACGACGTACGGCAGTCTTCTGTCTCTATCTAACTCGTCGTGCGGTAGCGACGCGACGTAAGTCGGAGTTGTATCGTATTAAGGCGGGGCTTAGGCGAAATCTCCGGTCGCCTTCGCATCAAGTCGTGGAGGCTCGGTAGGCTGAGAAGTTAAGAGGATATTTCCGATATTTCATAACGAGATATATCACATTCCGTTAAGGGGATATTTCGTATGATTTATTATACGTAGTAGCATGTAAAACTTTTATATGAAAATTCAAAAAACGTTTATTTAAAAACGTTATTTTATTCGGTGCAAGAAGAACGATACAACAGATATTACAGAAAAGTCTCTGTGCTATTTCAATTCGATATGTTAATAAAAGCGGCTAAGTCAAATATCTTTGCGAATTTTATTTTTATGAAATATTAGATAACTTTGTTATACATTTAGAAATAAGATTTGCAGATTAGTACTAGTATGTCACAATTATTTTTATTTATCTCTTGCGGATCTGAAATTTAAAGAATCCTATAAAAAAATTTCGACGCATTTAACATCTGATTTAACAAACTTGTTATATTGATACATTTCCAACTTTCAACGCATTTAATAGTGATTTAACAGACAAAAAATGTTATTGACCAACATAAATTATTGAATAAATTGCAGGTATTAATAATAGATATAATAATTTCGATTATAAAATAATTTAAGGAGAATAATCCTGGAGATGTATTTCCAGAAGCTTTCGAATTGTTTGTTTTGTTTGTTACTAATTTAAATTGTTTGTTTGGTTTGTTAGAAAGTTACTTTCCTATTATAAAATAAATAAATGCATTTATTGTCAAAAAATTTTTCAATTTATAGACAAAGGTAAACAAACAAACAAAGTAAAAAAAACAATGTACACAAACAAACAAACAAAAGATAATACAAAACATTATACAAATAATATTGTCAGCTTATTGTTAAAATAAACATTTATAAATGTTTAAAATGTCAAAGAACAAAAAAATAAAAATAATATTCAAAAATATTTAGCTAGTTTATAGTAAAATATCAATGACCTCTAAATAAATTCATTTCGATGTCATTAGTAAATATAGCAATAATAGCAAATATTAGACCAGTGTTTAAAAGATCAAATTCGATTTTCAAAATATAATTCATTTACGGCGTAGAAAGCCTTGTCTAGTAAATAAGAGTTCAATGCTTTGCGAAATGAAAAAAATGATGTTATGGATTTGATTTCAAATGGCAGGTGATTGTGCATTTTTTTCGCGTTGTGTAATATTGAACTTTTAACTAACTCTAAGCGTGGGGTAGGTAGATAAAGATCTTGCTCCGCGTTCCTGAGTGGATAAGTGTGAGATGGCCTTTCTTGAGAAGCTGATACATGTTTACATATTAGGCAAACGGATTCAAATATAAATAAGGAAGGAAGAGTCAATATTTTTAATTTTTTAAAAAAGTCCCGGCAATGAGTTCTGCTGTTTAGTCCCAGTAAATATCGAACAGCTCTCTTCTGGAGCTTGAAAATGCGGTCAAATTGAGTCGCACAACACGTACCTCAGAATGGAAGGGCATACCTGAGGTGCGACTCAAAAAGTGCATAATAATGAGTTCTAGCCACTGACAAGTTAAGCTCCTTAGAAACAGGCCTTAATGAAAAACAGGCAGAGCTCAATTTTTTCGACAAAGCTTCGATATGTATGTCCCATTTCAGAGAATTGTCCACAACAAGCCCTAAGAATTTTACAGATTTTACGACGTCAATGGTGGTGTTGTTAAGTACAAAAGGCTGCAACGAGTTTTTATACGACAAAGCTTTAGTTTTAGAAATGTTGAGACTCAGGAGGTTCGAATCGCACCAAGATTTAATGGTGATTAAGTCATTTGATATAATCCTATGAAGTGCCGTGAAGTTGCACTGTGAAGTGCCATGAAGTGCCGTGAAGTTGCCTTCACTTGTTGCTCCAAGTGAAGCTAGTGTCGTCCGCAAAAAGACATATTTTGCCACTGATGTTTATGTTAGCAATGTCGTTAATAAAAAGAAGAAACAAAATAGGGCCTAGTACTGAGCCTTGTGGTACTCCACATTCTATTGGTTTGCTAGAAGACAACATGGTACCCACCCTCACAAGTTGACTTCTGTTGCTCAGATACGACTTAAACCATTCGAGAGATGAGATTGATGAGATGAGATATATTAAGAGACCGACTCATCAATTTATTATATAAAACATAATTATTCTTTATCTCAATACTACCAATTTTTAAGTTTGCGTAAATAAATAAAATAAAATTATATGATGTACTCCATAGTGACTCCATAGTAATAGATAAAAAAAACTAATAGATAAAATAGATTAATAAAAACTATACTTGTACATAATGTCAATCATTATGTCATTACGTTGAATGCTGTTATTTTTGCTTTAGTTTTGTCCTAAATATTTTTGAGCTATGTTTTTAACCCAGAGATAACATATATTTACAAACTGAGCTAGGGTATTATGTAAATTAGGGGGCAAATAGACGCAACTAAAATTTTGTCGCCTACCCAGTCACACGGGTCTCGAGCCGCCACTGCTGTTTTTTTTGTGAAGCCTGTCATTTTCGACATATACATATATGACACAAACATATGTTTTTTTAAATGGAAACCATAGTTGGTTCATAAAAAACGCAATTTTTTAAACTTTTCAGCAATTTAAGCTATAATATGTTTCTTTCGAATTTCTTCAAAAATTTCTAAGTTATAATAAATGATATATCATTTTTAAACAATTCCACTTATGGTCTAAGAGCTGGCTACATAAAAAACCTTGTCATCGTTACATGGCTAATTCTTTATGAAGCCATTATGAAATAGTCATGAGCCATTATGAAATAGTCATGTCTGCCAGCGCGATCCCGGGGCTTAAAGCGGGGGCGGCCAATCGAAAGGGTGAAATTTTGACACTAAAAATATTATAAGATACATGAGTTATAATTGCGAAAATAGCCTTTATTTATTATTAAGAAACGTGGAAAACTGTTGGCAGACATTTTTCTAGTCGCTAAAATGCCGACAGATAACGCGAAAGAGGCCATGAAATTTTAAAAATTATTAAAAAATGACATTTGAAGAATGAAAAAAATTATGGCATATTTGTATGCCGATGGGTGAAATGTCATATTTATGTATTTTAAAAGCCGTATGCAAAAGAGCAGACAAAAAGACCGTGGCTCAATCAGCTGCAGACAGTTATCAAAAGCGCCATATTACTCTAGCGCTTTATTCAGGGAACGCTGGCCGCCTCATCCATTTCCAAGTATACATAGATAAATCATATAATATACGATTATATTATAAATATATTTTTTTTTATTATTTTAATAACGATTTTTTTGTCTGCCCTTTTGCATACGGCTTTTTAAATTAATTAACAATAAACATGACATTTACCAACCGACATGCATGTATGCAATGGTTTTTTTTGTCAAAATTCTATGCCTCTTTCGCGTTGTCTGCCGGCATTTCAGCCACGAGAAAAATGTCTGTCAAACAATTTTACACGTTTCCTAATAATAAATAAAAGCTATTTGGCAATTATAACTTGTGTACCTTATAATATTTTTAGTGTCAAAATTTCACCCTTTTGATTAGCCGCACCCGCTTTAAGCCCAGAGATCGCGCTGGCAGACATGACTATTTCACAATGGCTACAGAAAAGGATACTTCACACAAAAAATTAGCCATGTAACGATGATCAGGTTTTTTATGTAGCCAGCTCTCGGTCTATTAGTTAGGAACAAGTTCAGTCGTCGCGTCGTTGCTATCAGAAATGTGAAACTGTGACATCCAAACTTTGTAAATTAAAATACACAAAAATTGTAAATATGAATTTTTTAAATGAAGAAATGCGTGTAGGATTATTGGTTCAACTTTTCTTGGCCATATATTTTAGAGGATACGTTGACCGGTGAACGTTACTTAGGTTTTTTAGACAAGTTAGAAAAGTTAAATTTAGACTCGCGCATTAATAGAGTGGTTACGGAAGAAGTTTAATAAAGTCGATCGGTCGTTCTGTGAGAATAGCTAGTAATTTAGTTTTAAAAAGATGCATTTATGTACTCAAAACAATGGCGGATTCTTGAACATTTTCGAAAATAACTTGAAGTGTATATGTAGTGATATTATTTTTTTAACTTTTAGTTTGTGTAATTTAAATTATTGTAATGAACCGTTTAGTAATATATTCTGTCTTTTTATAAGTTAAAAATCATAGCAGAATAAGAATACCATACCAACTAAGTGAAATTAGCCAAGGAAGATAAGAATTGGCTATAATTCAGTAATTTTTCAAAAAAAACATATTATAGCTTATATCGCTGAAAGGTTTAAAAAATGGCGCTTTTTATGGAGTCATGGCTAACTATGGTTTCCATTAAAAAAAAACATATATTTGTGTCATATGTCAAAAATGGCAGGCTTTAGAAAAAATCGAAGAACACAACACATTAGGGATGAGTAATCTCACTCTTAACCGATCCTCTATCTCCAGTAGTTTCCGAGATACCGATATAGAGAATATCGTATAAAACTCACCCTGTCATTCCATTTCTACTAATTGAAAATGTCTACCACTAATTTTGATGTTCGGAATGCTTACATCGAAATTAAAGGAACAAACTTCTACTCTTAAAGCTTCGTTCAGAACCTCGCAATTAATGGAATAAATTAGTGGTTTCAATTAGCGTATAAGTTTCTTCCTCAAATTTGATGTAGGGATTCAGAGCGTCAAAATTAGTGGTAGGTATTTTCAATTAGTGGAAAAAGTTAACAAACATTTGACTTTTCCACTAACTATACTTCAAAATTTGCGATAAATGTCATTTTGGCCTTTAATTATCTTCCGTCAAGAGAAAATGTGGTTAGAAATCAAAAGTCGACTGTTTTATAAGCTAAATATTAGGCTCTCTCTATGGATACAACTGAATACCGCAAGCTGTTGCTAGGATATTCTATTAATTTTAATTGTCTTTTTTAGACATTGTGAATAATCGTAAACTAAAAAGTATAAAGTGTAATTGAAACCACTAACTTATATTTAAATAGCGTGTATACGAAAAATTTATTATATATAATTATTCTGATATAATTTGGCTATAATCAATAATTTGTTTAAGCGTCAACACCAACCACTAATTCTAAAATTCTCAAATAAAGTATTGCCAACTATTTCAATTATTATGGATCACTACGTATATTTTTAGGAGACAAAATATTTCCTAAAGGAGCTAATATAGTGGCCTATACTCTTGTTCTTCACCACAACAGCAAATATTGGCCGAATCCAAAGAAGTTCGACCCAGACAGGTTTCTACCAGAAGAAATCGCTAAGAGACCGCCATCTTGCTACATACCGTTTTCAGAGGGGCCAAGGAATTGTATAGGTGACTATCCCCCATATCTCGCGCTATACACTATCATATCACCATCAGTCTATCATCATCATGTGATAAAAATCATCAAAATTGGTCTACTTGAACAAAATATATCGAACTGTATTTTAAATACATGAAAATTTTAAGATGCCCATTTTTAGTTCCTGTCAGTGTATATTAAAAACAAATCTATTCGTTTTCATAATAATGTTATTAGAGTAAGATCCCAGAGCTATCAGACATAACTTATTTTCATAAGGATGAAACCTTAGGCTCTCAGTAGTGGTCTCGTGTGCTTTGAACACCGGCGTGTTTGTGGGGTTCGCCCTGTGACACCTTGGCAAATACCATGTGAGAAAGGTGACTAAAAGAAATAAATGGACTTTACTTATTTTTACGACAAGTAAACGTCTCTAGAAGAGGCTATACTGGACGAAGTAGTGGCGATCGGATCGCGACACAACGATCTACAAAATGTGGGTCAGCTACGTTTTGCGGGGATACCCTTTTGGGTGGGCATGATCCTCATAGATTGTGTATCTCAAGAATCGGCGAATCGGTTGGTGGAAATCGCACCTAAACTTAAAAATTGGCAGGGGCTGGAACTGGTTGCAGTGAAGGGAGAAAACATCTCTAAAGGGGCGGCCATCACGGTCTTTCTGCCGAGGAGCGAGGGGAAAGACACCACCTACCTGCTGAGCCTTATCCAGGGTCTGAACTTCAATGTAAGGATATCGAGTTGGCGAGTCATCAACTCGAGGGAGGAGGGTCATGGTCAGGTCCTCACAACAGGAATTGACCTCAATTCAAGGAGACAATAGGGAAAGAGGGACATATCCTCTATTATAGATACGGTACAACACTGGTATCAGGACTAAGGAGAGACCAAGTTAAAGAGTGTTCTCGCCTTCGTCGTCTTTGGGGGTGTTTTAATTAAAGGGAGAAACTATTTTTTAAAGGTTTTGTATTTGCCTGAATCCTTTTACAACCTGCATCTTTGAGATCACAATCGAAAGAGAGCGAATTTCTAATTTCTTTTTCGAGACTATCCATAATCCTTCGAAGTTGTGACACTTCGTTCCGGTATCTTTGGTTGCATAACCAAGAAGCATACCATTTAAATTTAAAACCAAATTTAAAATTATTGAATACTACAACACTCCCCCCTGGCAAAAAGTGTCACAATTTCGTTTTTTTAACACAATACAAAAACAGTATGGATAAGCCATTAAATAACTTAATTATTGTCAAGTACAACACATTTGTAGCAACTTATTAAAGTAACAAAACTAAGAAATGCAAATAGATCTAAAGAAATAAACAGAAAATTATATTTTTCATTTACTTAACTAAAATCTTAAAACTAATAGGAGCAACTTCACATACATTATGGAATAAATGACCGACAATTATTTAATTCGGTTCACAATTTCACTTACGGGCAACAACGGCACACGCGACGTTTCACTACACGGCGGGGGCGTTGATTTGAAGTTTCGTTGGTTACGGGCACGGCAGGAACAAACGTTGGGGTTGGACTAAAGTTGGGGATCGTAGGCATGGTGGTGTCTGAACATTCACTTTTCAGTGTATTGTCCGGCAACTCAGCAGCAAGGTCAGGATCGGCTTCAGAATCTGAATACGACAGACTGTCAGTATATTCAGATATGGAATGGGCATCTCTGGAACTTCCAAGAGGGTCAGTAAACTCATCCGAGCTTACCAAAGAAACATTATCGCTGGCCAAATGGATAGTAGGGGCGCCTACACTAGTACTGTGTAGGCGCAGTGTCTTCTTAACTGAGTCGGAACGAGACGGGATAAACTGGTCCACTTCCAGCTCTACCTCGTTAGGGCAACTCGTTTCGTGAGGATGGGATACTATGGCTACAGCTTCTTCATTCCCTGGAGCAGGTCTAAGGTCATCAACATGAAGTCGATAGGGTTTTCCATCTCGCTCTACATCGTAAACTTCTTTACTTATCAAGGCTAACACTTTGTGCGGTCCAGACCACACTGGATCAAACGGATGTTTGAACTGTCGATTGTCGCGTACCATGACAAGGTCGCCTTTTTTGAAAGAAGGTGGAGGTTTAATGGGTTCAGTTGTATACTTGGCTTGGTAGTGTTGTTGGTGCTGTCTGATTTCTTCATGACTTTGGCTCAAGTCACTTATCGGATTCTTGGTTGGTTGAAGACTTACAGGTAGGTTCCAGTCTCCTGGACGTGGTAATTCATATCCTAGTAGACATTTACTAGGAGTGGTATTAATGGCTGCATTTTTTCTTGTTCGTAAAATAAACAAAGCTCGTCCAATGTACTGTTGCCACTTATTCTTTGGCTGGTCTGCAAGGAGTGTTCTTATGATTTTCTTGAGTTCTTGGTTACGTCTCTCAACTGGGTTAGCTCTAGCATGATATATTGGACTATACTTCAACTGGATTTTATATTTTCGGGCCATTTTAGTATAAAGTTTAGAAATAAATTGTGGGCCATTGTCAGAAACGATAGTCTGGGGAGTACCAAAACGATAGAATATCTCATTTTCTAAATACCTGTTGGCCAGTTACTTGCTTAAAAGTCTTGGCTTCAACCCATTTACTGAAAATATCTTCTACAACCAGTATATATTGATGGCCATACGTAGATGGAGGATATGGTCCCATAATATCTAGCACTAATTTCTTGCCAAGGACGTTGTGGTCTATGTGGTCTCAATGGTGCACTGGTCTGCGGCATGGTTTTCATGGATATACACACAAGACACTTCTTGATGTACTGGCCCACAATCTTATTCATATTTTTAAAATAGAATTTATCGAATATACATCTAATTGTCTCATCTCTCCCAGGGTGAGCTTTATCTGCATGATTATGATAATGAGACATTACCTTGGACCAGCTGATTCTTGGAACCACCAATTTATCACCTAAAGGATGTCTTCTCCAAAGAAGTCCATTATTGACATAAAATGTATTTAAGAATGTTTGTTCTCTTCGGGATTGAGGGCCATTTGCTGTGATATTTCGCAACTTGGTAATATTTTTATGGATTTCTTGGGAGGTACCCTGATCTCCAGTGATTTCTTCAAATAAGTCGATAGAAGTAGGAATATTATTTGACGCTAAGGATGTAATGTGACCTCTATTCTCAAAACTAGGAATGCAGAATTTGTCCTCCGGTTCTTCCAGGTCATGCTTTCCTTCAGGATGTCTTGATAACAAATCAGGTAATTCATTGTCTTTTCCAGGGACATGTTCTATGGAAAAAGAAAACTCTTGTAACAGCAAAGACCATCGAGTTAACTTTGTCTTGGCATCTTTATTTTTTTCTAACCATAATAAAGATCGGTTGTCGGTTCGTAACAAAAAAGGTCTATCTTGCAGGTAATGACTATATCTTTTTATAGCCTATACTATACAAAGACATTCCTTTTCATTGACATGATAATAAGACTCAGTTTTTGAAAATGTAGCACTGGCGTAAGAGACAATTCTTTTAGATTTATTCGGGTCCTCCTGATATAAGACACATCCCATACCTTTATCACTAGCGTCAGTTTGTAATACGAAAATTTCATTAAAATTTGGCCGGTGTAAAACTAAAGGTTTGCCAACAAGGCTTTTTATTTTGTTAAAAGCTACATCCTGCTCTTCTGTCCATCTGAATCTAACATTTTTCTGTAATAGTCTTGTTAATGGTGAGGTGATATCTAAGAGATTCGGTATAAATTCGCGTACCCAGTTACAAGTACCAAGAAAAGCTTGTAATTGTTTTTTATTTTTTGGTATTGAAAAATTTAAAATTCCTTTAATTTGTTTAGTTTGTGGAGTATTCGTATCTTTTTCTATACGGTAACCCAAATAGTTAATGCTTGAAGAGGCAATCTGACATTTAGCTGGTAAAACATGTAAATTGTGAAGCCGTAATCGTTCTAAAACTAACCGTAAATGTTTTTTATGCAATTCAAAATTTGGACTATAAATGATAATATCGTCTAAGTAGACCATTACAAATTTCTGGAAATAACCAGATAGAACTTCTTGTGTCATTAATCTTTGGAATGTACAAGGCGCATTTTTAAGCCCAAAAGGCATCACATTAAAATGATAAAGATGCCCCTCTGGTGTACAAAAAGCTGTATATTTCTTTGAGTCATCAGATAATGGCACCTGCCAATATCCACTTTTTAGATCGATTACAGTAAATATTTTTGCGTCACCTAGATCTTTCATCGTATCTGTGATTTTTGGCAAGTTTGAAGGTTCATCTATGGTTATATTATTTAAAGCTCGAAAATCTATACAAAATCGCGGTTGGGTACCTGGCTTATCTACTAATACTATTGGTGACGAGTACTCACTATTACTCGGTTCTATAACGCTAGCTTGTAATATCTGTTGGATCTGTTCATAAAGTACTGCTTTATTTTTTGGAGAGACTCTATACGGTTTCTGTTGTATTATTTTGTTTTCTTTTAATCTAATAGAGTGTTTTGTGGTAGACGTAGTAGGTTGTAAATTATTAATAGAAAAAAGTTCACTAAATTCTTGAAAAAGGGGATAAAGATCTAATTTATATTGCTATGGAATTTCTAAATCATCTGGAAGATCAAATGAATGTTTTGACATATTACAATTTTGTCGAAAATAAAATGTTGCAACCCCTGCATATATACATTTTCTACCATAATCTATAACTACTTTATTTTGTTCTAGAATAGGAGCCCCCAATATTATTTCTTCTTCTAACTCAGAAAGAATTTGAAAATTACAATTAAATTTCGTATTTTCTATAGAAAATTGTTGAGAAACTGACCCAAAACTAGTGATTTTTGAATACCCACACGCAAACAAAACACTCTGTGGTGTCTCTTCTTGCAAAACACTTGAATACTTAGAAGGAATTACCGAAGTACGAATAAAATTACTGGCAGATCCCGAATCAATCAGAGCATTCACGATTTTATCAAAAATCTTAATTTGGACATGAGGTAACTGTTGAGCAGGATGAAAAGTTGAGTTAATTACTGAAATTACTGAAGAATTTTTTTTATTTTGCATTAAAAAGTTAATTTTGTCTACGATTTCTTTTAAAATATGAGTGTGACTTTTTACTACTGACGTTAGTGAGGAAAGGGATGTACTTACTGCCTGTTCTGTCGTTGTTGGGCTGGAGTCTGCTGGGAGGATTGATTGCCACTCACAGCCCTCTGTCGGTTTCCCGTAACATATGGATTTCTAGGGCAATCTCTATGAAAATGGTTATCTCCACAAAACCTACATGGATGAGGTATATTTTTGGTCAATGTTGTGCTCCTATTTGTAACCTTTTTTGTCTCTGCCATGTCACTCTCTACTTGCCCTGCCACTCGAGTTAAGTCTTTCAAATTTACCATATCTTTTGGCGTCTCCCGTTAAATGTTCCACCATGACTTCAACCTTTTGTAAATCCTGGTAAATTTTTTGATCATGAAAATGTTGGTTGATACTTCTTATAAACTCTATGGGGTCTTCGTAATATCTCCCAGAAAAGGTTATTAAAAATCTGCTTGAAGCCGACTCCTTTGACTTAAAGGAATCTACCACTTCTTTAAAAGATGACACCAATGCTTGTGATAAATTAATAACATCTCTAGACTTCATTTTCGTGTGTATTAGGATTCGGGAAATTGTCTAACGTCCGATTGATAGCGTCAGAATCGTCAGAATTATTCTCCTCATCGCCATTTGCCAACATCCCTGTCCTGTCCAAAGTCATCCAAAAATTTTTTCGTGCCGCCATTTTGTCCATCATCAGCTTCGCCTTCCCCAAGCCAAGTTAACTTTTCTTATTACTAGTTTTTTCTACTAACCTCGCTAATAATTCCACCAACTATCAATCAGCCTCGCGTTGGGCGCCATGTTCACGCCTTCGTCGTCTTTGGGGGTGTTTTAATTAAAGGGAGAAACTATTTTTTAAAGGTTTTGTATTTGCCTGAATCCTTTTACAACCTGCATCTTTGAGATCACAATCGAAAGAGAGCGAATTTCTAATTTCTTTTTCGGGACTACCCATAATCCTTCGAAGTTGTGACACTTCGTTCCGGTATCTTTGGTTGCATAACCAAGAAGCATACCATTTAAATTTAAAACCAAATTTAAAATTATTGAATACTACAACAAGAGGTGGAGAAAATGGAGACAGATCCTCCAGCCTCCACCTCACGGGTACCCCAGCCAAGCCGGAAGCAAGCTCCTCGACTGTGAAGACTCGGAGGAAGAACTGTTGTCAGAGCAGGATGGGAAATACCCTGTCCCCTCTACAACAGGGGTATGATGGGTTATAGACTGTGTGATGACTCAAGGAAGGGGGCACAATAGATCTTTAAGACATGTAAAAATAATTAAAGTTCATTTATTTCTTTCAGTTACCTTTCTCACCTGGTATCTGCCAAGATGTCACAGGGCGAACCCCACAAATACGCCGGTATTCAAAGCAAATGAGAGCACTACTGAGAGCCTAAGGTTTCATCCTTGTAAAAATAAGTTATGTCTGATCACTCTGGGATCTTGGACTATATCTTTTTACAGGCAAACAATACGCAATGATGTCTATGAAGGTGGTAGTGGCCAATGTGATTAGGAATTTTTGGATATCATCCAAATATCGCTCAATTGATGAGATGGAGATGAGAGGCCTCATCACAATGAGGACAAAAGGCGATATTGACTGCCATTTCACACCTAGAAATTAAACAACATTAATGTTATTATTGTTACTTTGCAATCAATAAAAATACAAAAATAAATGAATATAGTTTTGTGATATTGTCAACATTTTTTTTGGGACATACTATAAAATTGTTCTCATCTACCAGGTGGTGCATCGTCGTTGGAAATATAGGAAATCCAATGCAAATTTTGAACAGTTCAAATATTGGCTCCCCTATTGAAATTACAGAGAAATCGTAAATGGATTTTGAGTAATTTAAGAAAGATTGCATCTATTTTTAAATTAAAACCGAACAGGTAACAATCAAAGACCAGTAAAAACTGACATACCTTAGATTTACAAATTATGAATTAACGGAAACATGTCAGACACACTGTCTAAGCTATTTCCGCGTAATATCATTTTATCATGCTCACTCTTTCTTTATGTGTATAACAATAAATTATTACTAGTACTGAATATTAAAATTTTGTTAAAATTATGTTACGTTTGAAAATGACGTTGACATCGTAATGTCGATTTTTGACTGGTGTTTAATTGTTAGCTATTCAGTTTTAATTTAAAAATCGATTCTAGTCCAAAATTGTTCAAATTTAGCATGTGCGTTTACCAAACGTAGACCTTAAAAAATCTATTTATCACTTCGCTATAAAATCAATAGGAGAGCCATCAATACAGTTCAAAATTGGCATGGGACTTCCTATGTTTCCAACGACGATACACCACCTGGTATAGAGATTAGGGTTGACAAATAATTAACTAGATATAAGGTTTGTTCCCACAAGGATCCAAACCGGTCAGAAACTTGTCAAATGTAGTTGATCACACGTTCCAAACGTCCGAATTTACTCGGGGATGTCCGGATTTTTAAAGTGTCCGGGGTGGACCGGCCAGGATTTGCAAAATCGTCCGGGAAATCTGACCGCAAAAACAATTTAACTTAGTAAAATATTTTAGAGTTACAGTTGAATTAATTTCTCCAGTTACTTTGTTGAATATTTTAGTTTCTACAATGCTACATTTCTACTTAACCGACGCATGTTCGAAAATACCCATTTCTATACTATGGTGTCCAAATACTTCACTTTTGGTGCACTCCTGGAAAGTGAATGTTTTTTTTTTGGTTATACACAGAAAAAAATAACTTGGCGTAATTAGATAAGATTTATTATCTGATGTGTAATTTATTGAATTATATGTGTATTTTTTTTGGATTCAGATAAAGTAGTAGTCAAATTTACTAGATACATTATGCACAAGAATCATTTTTTTCTTCTAACACAATATTTTGTCACTCAAACTTTATTTGAATTAGATTATACAACTTACTAATAATTATTAAAAACACATAAATCGTTTGTTTATGTTTATTAATTTTAATAGTGTAGTTTAACGAAATAGGACCTAATTACTTTTAAAACAAGTGTTGTTTAGTACTATTGTCTTGTTTGTGTAGACCTGACAGAAAACTTTTTTATTTGACTCAAATTTATTTTATACCGTTTGTGTTTCAATACAATGTTTTGTTAGAGTAAGACATTATTTTGGTATAAAACAATCAAAAAACTTGCAGACGAGCGTTTGTGAAATTATTTAACTTAAATAAGTTGTAAAATACGCTAGCACTCTAAAAAACATACCTTATGTATCCGAAAAAATAATTTGTTATGTTAACAAATTAATGTTTGAATTAGACAAGGTTCTAAGCCACCCCAGATAGTGATACGGAATAATGGAGGCTATTTATTTTTATGCTTAAGAAAAAATATAATTAAACCAGATCGTAACTTCTGTCAGTCTTTTCGTTATATGCTATTATTTTAGGCATTGCGTCATTTATTTCCATCTAACCATCGCAGCATTCGCATCATATTTAAACATTTAATTTGTGTTGTGAAGAAATTTGATCGTTTTACCAAAGTCTATATATTACAATAAATAGAAAGAACCAGTCTATATTAAAAAGTATAAATATAGACTTTAGTTTTACTGTGTCAAATGTGTAATTAGGTAATAATGGAAGAAAAGCAAGATTATTGATTGAGTGGGACCTCGAAGAAATAGTGAAAGATTTTGTGGGTAAGTAATTTCCAATTTTATTCAGATGAATATTATAATTTTACGACTAATGCAACATAAAACGATAAATGCAAAATTCATGAATTCTAACTTTTGGTAAATTTCAAGGCAGGTTTATACAATATATCAATGGTTCTAATCATAAGAACATTTATAAAATCAAGCATTTCTTACCGACCTATTTATACATCAATCATAATATTATCAATAGCCGTCCATAGAGAAATTTTCATGTTTTTCACACACAGATAAAATCATCCCTGAAATTACTCGAATAAAATTTTCAGATAACTCTGTATAATAATATATGTATAATAGTAAATTATTTCCAGGTGGAAAATGATTTCCTTCCCTGATCATGCAATGAATTTATTTAAATAGAATATGCAAGTCGTGGCAACTTTTCTAAAAACAATGCAATAAAGAAACTACTAAACGAGTTGACAGATGATATTTCATCAGGTAATATTATCTATAAAGTAATTAAAGTATCCGAAATTTAATATTTTTGTATTTAATTTTTTAGGTGCTAGAGCTAACATTGTTATGCAATTACTGGCCTATATTTTGCCAACAATAAGTATCCGAAAGGAAAAACCAGCAGTACATTGGAAGATACCTCGCTTAGAAGTTGCTGAAGGATAACCATAAACCCTGAATCTACATATGAACTTTCTCTAAGTACGCATGTGTCTTCTCTAAGTACGAATGTGTCTGCATCTACCCTAGCAAATTTTCTTTTTTGGTTTAGCAAGAAACTTCTCTAATATAGGTGGTAAATTAGTTCCCTCACACCAAGATATTATATACACTAGCATGTTTATTTTGTATTTGATAAAATAAAAGTATTTACTACAACATGCGATTTTCTAAATTAGTACTTCTTTCTATGTAGCTTAGTGAATTATCTCCTCATTTTTTGATAAAACGTTTGTTGATCACACACAACTATATTTTTCATCTGTTTCCAACTACTAAATTTTCTTTTCTATAATACATAATATTTTATTTGAAAGAACTAACGACTTCCTTTCAAAGACAAAAATGTTTATTAATTCATAATAATTAATATTTATAAATTACATAATAGGGTTATTTATATTAGGGAGAGAAATTCTTGTCAAAATATATTTAGATAAGGTAAATTAGGATTTGTCTGTCCCTATAGTGCTTAAGTATTTTATCTAATCTATACAAGTTTTTTTTTCTGTGTATTTTGTTGATTACGGGGCTATTATTTGCGTCGCTAAAAAGTTAATAAATTCGTAGTTTCTTTTTTGAGACATCCGAATGATGTTCAGATTTCAGAGTTCATTTGTCCGTAATATCCAAAAGCCTTTATGGAAACCCTAGTCATAGATATGTCGTAAACAAAAAACAGACTACTAATTCGGTTAACTATCTTGGACAGTTTTCTGATGCTGTGGGAATGAACCCTATAAACGAACGAAGCTGAAACTAAAAATGTAACGGAATAATATTAAACGTAAGAGCATAGTTTTTTACTTTGTGACTTTGTAACTGAGATGAACTAGCCTATTTAAAAATAAACATATTTCTTTAAATTCAAAACATTCAGTTTTAAGACACTCTGTATAGATAAATAATTATTGATTTTTAGTATTGAAAATACTTCTGGCCTTGTTTATATGGGACCCATCTTTGAAAAAACGACATGCTAGAAGCGACATGGGTTCAATAACCTGCCTGTCAACACGTATTTAAGTCGACTGAACCGGCGGATAAAGAAAGCGATATTATTTTAAACGAAAATATGTCAAGGCATGGGTTGCTAGGTGCAGTTTGGCTCTTTTAATCTAACTATTTCCGTATGAGAACCAAGGGGCAAATTATACGAGAAAGAGCAGAATCAGACAAATAATAAATTTAGACTAACTACCATATTTTTTATATGATTATTATTTTTTTAATTAACAACTTAGGACAAAGAAAAAGCTTTCATGGTTTCCACCACCAACAGGCGTTAAACAAATGAATCCAAGGGGTTGCTAAATATTTATTGGGATAAGTTGATAAGTTTTTACCGTTTGAATATTGTTGTAAATAATAATTATTATCATTTAATTAGTGCTAACTTATCAAAGTTCACAACACGGCGAAATTTCAACAAAATCGGCCAACGGATCTTTGAGATATTAATAAAAAAATGTCTATTAGGAAACATCTTGACACCCTGTATCTTTAAAATTGTGCATTTCCGGACATATGTTTATATTAACTTTTTACCTTAAAAACACTCAAAGAATCACCTCCTGAAGTTGGCAAGATACTTAATTAACACCCTGTATTTAAAAATGGCTAGTTAGTGATTTTGTAAGTAAAGCTATGTTTAATTTAATAGAAAAAAAATACATTTCATAAAAAATAAACAACCCATAATTCAATTACTATACACTAATTAATTAATTTTAAATTTATCTAAATAGGCATTTTAATAATTGAAAAATGGACATGAGCACTTCATAGATTATACCAAATATGTAAAAAAAATCCAATTAAAAAACCACAAATGGCACATTAAAATCTGCATTATCTGAAATCAAACTATAGGTACCTAAACCTAAACGGCCAATCAGCCAGACAACAGTGACAAGACGCCGACATCGATAACACGATGAGCAGTTTTTAATAATTATTCCGAGTTAATACTTCAAGTAGCATTCCTTCAAATAAATTTTAATTTAAGTATTGTTAATATAGTCATATTAATGATTATAGCCTGTATGATTTCTAAAATAAAAAATCAAGCGTTTTTTTTATCAGAATAATTATTAAATGATTAACCCTGCAGTACACGCGGGCAAAAAAGTACCGAAGGTAAACGCGGTTATCTGAGAGATACTTATTGTTTGTAAATTAAAAATTGAGTGACTGTAAAATGAAACATCATTTGATATTGTAAATTTTATTGAATAAGTGAAAAAAAGTAAAGATATTCTAACGAAACATCACTATTCTTAAGTTCAGATGTAAGTATATAATGTTTATAAAATTTTTCAAATCGCTTATATTTTTCACATAATTAATTATCACGATCACTTTCAAAATTATGTTTATAGCAATCACTCTGAAAAATAGTATTAGAATGTTCTAAACTCTAAACATAATCTTTTATTACAGAATCGACAGGAACATTTTGTGAGTCTTTTCTTTTTGATTGTTTTGCAATGATCACATAATTTTCTTCTATCAGTGTTTGTCCCGGCATTAGAGCATTCTTGAAGTGGAAAGATTCTGCTTATTCCATCTGTAATAGACCTAGTAGTCTTGTTCTATTTGCCTATAGACCTAGTTGTCTGCGTTGAAGGTGTTCACATAATAAATCATTGGAGAGTGTACGCAAAAAAGCTCGACGGCTTTCAACTTTATTTTTATTTCCAGTATTAATAATTTGACTATTTATACTGGCAATATTCAAGATACTGAAGACCATGGGCCATATTTTAGTAATCCTAGGCATATTACAGAGAGATCACATTTGATCAACTGCATTATAGAATGTAACGATTGATTTTATGAAAAATTACCTGGCAACACGCGGGTATCCCTTAGATAATTTGTATTAATATTTGCAAACATCTATACACCACAACGGTCAATACTATACTGATAGCTGTAGCCACTTATTCTGGGAAGATAGCTCAGGGGACGTGGCTCTGCTTTTGTTCGCTCCAGATAAAATAAACAAACATTGAGGGTGGTATCTAACAGAACCGCCGCGTGTACTGCAGGGTTAAATAGAGATAGTTAATACTTATTAACTTCGTAAGTGTTATATTTTAATATAATTATGGATTTAATAATTAAATAATTATCTTAAGTTTAAATTGTGGTAAACTTGTTTTGAGTTTCAATCATTTATATTTAAAATCTTAGGGAAGTCAATATAGATTTTAGCAGAAGAACTCAAGGGAAGGACTGTGTAATTAGTAATTAAAACTTTACATTTTTTTTACTTGCCAGAAAATTTTTTCTTGTCTTTCGCGTTGTACGTTGACTCCTCGTTGTGTCACACACAATCTGAATTTCGGATATGATGCAGAACTTATAAATTAGACCAAATATATTAATTGCAAGGTATGCAAAGAAATATTTTTGTTAACTTTGCAAATACTTAAGGCATGCAATAATTTAAAAAAAAATTGACGTGAGATTACTTCATAATTCTTGAAAGTCTTGGATGATAAAGATTTGAATTATTATGGGTCTGTTTTGTCTAAGAAGCTAACAAATAATTTCAAAAACCAAACTAACAAAATAAAATGGCAGAAAATGTTTAAAAGTATGTATAGGTATAATATTCCATATTAATTGGACATACTGAATGTAAACTAGGTATACATAGTTGCTGCAATCGATAATATATTTTGCTGCTGATTTTCCTCATAAAAAAACCGTCAATACCGCTACTCAGTTATGGGCACCTTTTATACTTAAATCTCATAATGATGTTTAAAAATACATATGTAAGTACATACTATAAGTAGTGGTAGTACTTCTGCTCACCAGTTAAACGATTGAGACAGACATACAAATTACCAAATTGGAAAACCCTATCCTTCCAATAAATTTGGGTAATGCAAAACTTATATATAATCACCATACTTTCTTACACTACGTAGATTTAAAAGAAATTATAATTAAGCTAAATAATATAGAAAAATATTTCTTAATTCTTAAAAACCATTTAAATTTTAATAATATTACTAATAGCATTTCCTATCACGGTTTAGCTGAAAACCTACTTTCAAACCTCCGTTCTAAGAGTATTTAATAAAAATAACGTCAGAGAAATTAAATAACTTACACCCACATATTCGCAAAGAAAGAGCTTTATTAAATATAGTAGGAAAAGCGAACAAATGGTTATTTGGATCTTTAGATTCAGACGACGGAGAACGTTATAATAATGCAATATCTGTGCTACAAACAAATCAAAAAAGTATCAATAAAGAACTCAAATTACAAATATCGCTTTCCAAAGATTTAATTGTCAATTATAATAAGACCATATCAATATTAAGTAAAAATCAAGAGACATTTCAAACAAGTTTAAGCTTATTTCAAAAATCAGTACAAGACATTATCAATAATGTACAAGATTATTTATCACTCCAAGGCATCATTACGCAATTAAACTTAGACTGCCAAAATCTAATAATATTCTTAGATAATTTGGAAGACGCTATTACATTTGCCAAAGTCAATGCACTTCATAATAGTATACTTCCGAGTTTCGAATTAATCAATATATTAAAATATCTATCGAACATCTATGAAAAATCGAACATTCCTTATTTTAGAAATACACACAATTATCAATTTCTTGGAACAGATAAAATTTATCGATAATAGGATTATATTTGCTATACATATTCCTATATTGAGGGCAGAAACCTTATCCTTCTATCATATCTACCCTATTATCCAAAGTCAAACCCTATTCATTCCAAGATACCCCTATTTGGCACTAAGCGAAAGAAGAAAACAATTTTCAACTGAAGCCTGTCCAGTTATCGAAGACGTCTACTTTTGTTTAGAAGAATTCCATCCCGATGACCAATGCGTAATCGAACTATTAGAAACCAATCAGATCAATAATTGTCCAACTATGAAGATCAACATTGAAGATCCTATATCAGAACAAATCACTAAAGAACTTGTTTTGATATTGCCCAGCAAGCCAATCAAGCTAATCGCCAAGTGTGAAACCGATCATCAGTTCCAAATCAATGAATCGATATTGGTGAAGATACCTGTCAACTGTGAAATCGAAGTCAATCAGAAGAAATTCTTCAATGATGTGAAAATTCAAGACGGAAAACCTTTGATCTTACCCGAAATTAAATTAACTGGTATCAATACCACTAAAATTCTAATTTTACCTAATATAACTAAAATCAGTTTTGATCAAATCTATAAGTTAAAAGATATGGCAAATCAATTGATTCCACCAATTGAATTAACAGCAAATAATCAAACTTCAATAATAAATATTTTAATCAGTATTTGCTTTATATTAATAATTGTCTTAATAATTATAAGAAGAAAGAAAATTGCATTATTTTGGAGATCAATCATCAATAAATCGAAGAAAAAGAAGATTGGTCCGAATTCGAAAACCACGTCCGTTATTTTCGAATCTTAAGGAGGGAGGAGTTATGTGACCCTTCCCGTGAGAAACGGCGCATCACTCTGGTCCCAGGAATAGACTTTGCAACTCAGCAAGATCGTGGGAAACGTAGTTTACTTTTTAAATCATATTGTATTAATAAATCATTCCTTGTTCTGTTGTCGTATTGTACACTAGCGTCTAAGTTTTTGAAAATAAAATTTTTTAAAAACGAACTTCTGCCGTCGTACGATTTAAGTTGCAGCCCAGTTTTTTATTTTATTTTAATGAAAGAAAAAAATATTTTACTACTTCTTCTAAATTTATATTGTATACTATCTGACTTTTATAAAGTATGTGTTTTAATATTTTTAGATACTTTTTAATTTTAAAGATATCTTCATTTTTTACTTTTTATTATTGAATCTAACTAGCAGTTTACTATCCGTAGTTGTGTTAAATACATGTTTTCAGTATTTTATTATAACTAATATCTGTGGTTATGAAATATATATTTTTATCGTTGTGTGTGATTTTTATTACCTAAATAGGTTAGAATCGAAAAATGAATTAGCAAATATCATACAGAAACTTTTCATTTGCCTTTACTGAGCAATATCTCATAGTTTCATGATTAAAAAATAGTATGACTTTTTTATATGGATACTTTCAAGTAGTGAGGAGAGTGTTAATATTTAAACTTAAGATAATTTTCTAATGTGTCATACTAAAATAATGCATACATAGTACTAAAGCATGGGATACACTTCATAATTACATAATCTATTTTTTCAACATATCAATAAATAAAAAAATATCTCTTTAAAATAAATATAACAAAATATGTGTATCTTAAGTTAAAAACGTCATCGGTTCTCTATGGCAATCACTGCGCCGGTACCACTTTATTGATTTCTTAAAACATGGAACAACGACACCTAGTTAAATCAGTTTAAACCTTAAATTTAAACACGTTTTCTGTAAAATTTTTATTGAAAATATTTAAATATCGAATAACTGAATAATATCCCATTATACCGTTAAAATTATTTAGCTATGTTTTCTGTAAAATTCTACTAAAAATTGTAAAATAACCGAATAATTGAATAAAAGAATAATATCCTATTATACCCTTAAAATTATTTAGCTAATGTTTTATACACCTCGAAAACCTAATTAATTTAATTTAATATTTGATTATCAATTTATCAACATCATTTAAATATTTATAATTTAACTTATGCTAAAAATCAATATGTGTTATCAACATCATTCAAATATTTATAATTTAACTTATGCTAAAAATCAATATGTGGTCGTGTAAAATCATAAAGTAAAACATGCCGAATATAATTTTATTTTGATTAGTATAAATAATCCTGTAGTTTCTGTTAAATTATCAAAAATCATATAAGATTAAATTATTTCAGGGAACCTCTCGGAATGAATTGTCTAGACACTCTGACAAGTTTAAATACGAATTGCAATGAAATCATCTTTGGTTATACGTAAATGAACGGTGAGGGGGGGGATAATGGTGACCTTGAAACCATGTGACGTCATATGACCTTCAACGCGCGTGCGCGTGTTTCTCAAACCTTAGTTTCTGCGCATTTGGTGACCTTGAAAAAAAAGGAGTGGAGGGTTAATCCGCGACCGATAACGCCCTCTACTATAGGCCTTAATGATCTTATTCAGATGAATTTTGTAAAATCGCAATTTTAGGGGCTTACTCAACCGGGCCCCACAATGCAAATTCACCTCAAATAGGTATCCATTTAGTTGGTCATTGGCAAGCACTCTCTCATTGTACATGAAAATAACAAAACATACTGATCTGGATAAAATTGATAGTTAAATAGTAAGACTTACCCGGGGGTACTCCGCCCCCTAGCCAGTGATATATTCTATTCAATATATCCCATTCCATATTTTCCATCTAATTCAAATATCATTCGGTTATATATTGGTTAATCATCTTCAACAACTATCTAGTGTCACCTGAAATAGTATAGGGGCTTCCCCCGGACGCAATTCTGCCGCTAAACAGATTCGCATCCCAATCGAATAAGCTAATTGGGGTACCTCACTAGTCTCTCTACCCCAACGCCGCATCGTGTCAATCGAGAAGACAAGGGAGACCTCAAACTCTCAAGACCAACCTCGAAGGCAAGACGTCACAAGAGGTTTTCTTCTGGTCAAACGACCTGTTGCCTTACAGTACTTCTGGTAACGTTTATAGTTAAAAGACTCTCAACCCCAAATATCAGCTCTATGACAAAAACACAACAGCCTGCCGGTTAGACTACTACTGCCCTGCCGTAGGGCACGCAGGCAAGCTTAAGCCTCCTCTTACATCACAATTTTACCGGATCGCAAATATTTACATTACTTGCCAATGAATCATACTAGTTTCTCTAATCGACTTTCAAATAGAGTGTTTTAGCATTACTAGATAAATAAATAGAGAGTTTCCGAAGGAATGCATATTGTTTATTAGAATAGTGAATAAATAAAAGCATTATTATGACGAACTTATTTTCCAAGTTTTACAATTTAAATATTAATTTAGTACAACAAAACCTAATAGGAAATAATATCGAAATTCCTTTTATTAAATTTATCTATACCTGGAACGATTAACGACTTATACTTTCCTCAAGTTTTATCTTATTCATATAACGGTTTCGCGCCCCTCGAAATTCAAAATAATACCGATAGGACTATTTCGATCACCATTAGAACCTTATACCTCTGTAAATATTTTTGAATCTAACCTATGCGAAATCTATACATTTGAAAATTTATCTAGGGAAATTGAACAGTGTCAAAAAAATAACCCTAAAATAAATATAGAACATCTTATTAGAACGGAACACATGAACAGTGAAGAAAAATTGGAAATAACAAAGTTATGCAAAGAATATTCGGATATTTTTTTCAAACCTGGAGACAAATTGACCTTTACTTCAAAAATTAAACATGCAATAAAAACCACTGACGAGATTCCAGTACACTCGAAGTCCTACAGATACCCCTATGTTCATAAAGAAGAGATCAGACGACAAATAGACGAAATGCTGGATAAAGGAATTATTAGACCATCTGCGAGCCCCTGGTCTTCGCCAATACGGATTGTGCCCAAGAAGCTGGATGCTTCAGGACAGCAAAAATGGAGAGTTGTTGTCGATTATCGGAACATAAATAACAAAACCATCAATGACCGATACCCCATTCCCAATATAAATGATATTTTGGACAAATTGGGCCGATGCAATTATTTTTCGACTCTCGATTTAGCGAACGGGTTCCATCAGATAGAGATGGATAAGAACTCTATCGAAAAAACAGCGTTTACTATGGACCGTGGTCATTACGAATATACAAGGATGCCGTTTGGATTGAGAAACCCGCCATGCACATTCCAGCGAGCAATGGACGAAGTGTTGAAAGACCTTCAAAATAAAATTTGTATGGTCTATATGGATGACATCATCATTTTTAGTACGGGTTTGACAGAACATATCCAAAATTTAAAACTAGTTTTCAAGAAACTTAGAAGGTCAGAGATTCAAAAATTCAACTTGATAAATCTGAATTCCCTTCGGAAGGAAGTAGACTTTTTGGGGTCATGTAATAACACCTGAGGGCATAAAACCAAATAAGAAAAAAACTAGAAGCTATTCAAAATTCCCTATTCCTAGGACCCAAAAGGAAATAAAATCTTTCCTAGGACTGGTAGGCTATTATCGCAAATTTATAAGAAACTTTGCGAAAATAACAAAGCCCATAACACAGTGCTTAAAGAAAAATCAGAAAGTTATTCAATTTATTGAGAGCTTTGAAACATGCAAAATGTGTTCATGACCGAACCAGTATTAGCCTACTCCCGATTTTTCGAAGCCTTCGAACTCACCACAGACGCTTCAAACTACGCCATAGGAGCCATAATTATCACAAGACGACCACCCCTTTATGCTACGCCTCGAGAACGCTGAATCCGGCGGAGATTAACTACTCTACCATAGAGAAGGAGCTCCTTGCCATTGTATGGAGTTGCAAGTATTTTCGGCCGTATTTATTTGGTAGGAAGTTTGTCATAATGACAGACCACAAACCATTACAGTGGTTGTTTTCCATCAAGGAACCGAACTCAAGGCAGGTAAGATGGAAATTAAAACTTGAAGAGTTCGATTATTTCATACAATACAAGAAAGGAAAAAACAATCAGGCTGCGGACGCTCTATCCAGAAATCCCGTTAATGATTTGAATGCCCTAGAAACTGCATCAATAGCTAACAACACAGGAGACGCTAATGACACGATAGAGGAGTTTCTTGAAACTATAGACGAACTCCCACCGCTGGATAAGGCGACAGTATCCGAAGTTTTGGATTTACATCCCGAAGGAACCGAAAATTAACATAATCTCGGATATACAAATACGTCCCCCTAATAGAGTAAGACCCCCTGATAGAATTAAACCCCCTGTTAAAATAAAAACCCCTGATATAATAAGACCCCCTGATAATATAGACACCCCTATTGTAATCTCTGACGATTCTACTGATTTGGAAACGGTTCACACGTCACTAGAAGACCCTATATTTAAGTTACCTATTATTGAAAAATCTTTAAATACTTATAAAAACCAAATTATTTTAACGGTAGGAGATCAAGAATCAATAAATTGTAGATTTGACAAAATATTCGATAATACTCGGTTATACAGTACGTCTGTCCGTTCTGTAGCTACGGGGTATCCGTGAGAGGGTAAACGATATTCTCTCCATGTTTTTCGTAAAAAATTAGACGACGCGTCCCATCAATAAAAATTCGACAAATTTGCAAGTAGACAATAAAATGAGTGGGCGGAGCGATTTGCGGTGACGAACTCGTCAAATCGACGTATAAAATATATTGTTGTTTATTTAAATGTTTTTTGTCCGCATTCCTTTCATAGACACAGATCCAGCAGACGTACTGTACGTTACTATATCGATAAAAAACGCAACAGCTAACATACATTTCAGAAAACTACCATTATAAAATAGTCAGATATTAAACTAGAAACAAATAAGGGTACATATCATAAGAGTTGCACTAGGAAACCAAAAACTAAACGTAATCTCTCATTTCAGGGAAAGGATGAAGCTAACACTTGTGTTGACAACCCTGCTTCTCATGAAAAGTAGTGCCGATGATATCCAACCCCTTTAAATAATTTTATTTTACCCTTAAACTTAGGCAATTCCAAACTAGTGTATACTAAGCATATTTTTATACACTATTTAGATTTAAGCACTATAATTAATGAATTTAGAAATATAGAAGATCAATTTTTAATATTAAAAACAATTATACGCGATAAAAATAGTACGAATCCGATATCCTATCAAGGACTTTCACAAAATATACTTTCTAGAACAGAAATTTTAACAGAAACCACCTTAAATAAAATTAAAAATTTATATACTCATATACGTTATAAACGAGGACTAGTAACTGTATCATTATAATATATAAATGTATCATATTAATCAATTAAATAACAGTCAATTTACAAATCTCTCTTTCAAAAGGGTTGATTGATAACTATAACAAAACAATAACTACTCTCAGCAAAAACCAAGAAAATCTTCAAAACGGATTAAAACTCTTCCAACACTCTCTAAAAAAAGAAATTGGTAATCTTCAAGAATACATTAGTGTACAAGGAATACTTTCTCAAATTAATTTAGACTGTCAGAACATCATTACATTTCTAGACAATATAGAAGATGAGATTATGTTTGCTAAATTAAATACATTACATAACTCTATACTTCCTAGCTCAGAGCTCCAAAAAATGATAAACTATCTAGGTACTCTATACGATAAAAATCAAATACCTATATTTAAAAACATTTTATCTTACTATCAGTTCTTAGGAACACAAAAAACTTTTTCGAATACGAAACTAATTTTCGCTATTCATATTCCTATCGCAAAACCTGATTAATTACCTTTTATCATTTATTTCCTATAACACAAAACCACCAAGTAATTATCTCCAAATACCCTTATATGGCACGAGCAGACTCCAAAATACAGTTTCAAGAAACCATCTGCCCATTCTTAGAAGAAACTTTCCATTGCCACGTAGAATTTCACCCTGATGACCAGTGCTACAGCTAACGCTACAGCTGATCGAAAACCAATCTACCGATGACTGTAAAATAATCGACATCCACGTTCAAGAGCCTATCATCGAACAGATAACACCAAGAGATATACTTTTACTACCTTCAAGACCACTAAGAATATTTTCAAAATGTAAAACTGATCGATATTTGGAAATTCAAGAGCCCAGCCTAATCAAAATTTCTAAGGGCTGTGAGGTTCATATAAACGATCAAATGTATTCCAATGATGTCTCAATACAAGACAGCAGGCCTTTAATACTACACCAATGAGTTTTGATCAATTAAAAATAAGTAAATCTTTCGAGGCCTTCAACATCACGAAATTAAATTTTGACAAAACGTTCGAGCTAAGGCAAATGGTTAACCAACTGCATCCCTTAACCCCATCGACAAGAAGTTTCATGGACAATTCCACTAACATCATGTTATCGACATTTAATGGTATGCAACCCGTTATACAGCTAGAGCCTTGAAAAATGTGACGTAGAGGAAGAGAGGGGAGTATTAGAAGAGAACTATAGTACGGCAAGAGAGTATAATAATTTATTGTTAATATCGGCTGAAGAAATAATAGTGTAAAATAAACATTAATTAAGTTAATGGTGCTTTATTTGGACTAAAGTAAAGTTAACAATTCAGAAGTGGGATTAATAACAACGTGTAGTGCCGGGAATCGAAAATAAGTTATATGGTGAAAAATATAGGTTAGACGGGAAATTGAGTCTTAATGAGTCTTAAAGTGGTGGAAAAGGAGTCTTAATCTAGGGACATATTGACTTATTGATCGAACAGTTGATACGGTTCTTCTTTTAAGAAAATTTGGTCTGAAACAAGCAGTAAACAGAGAGATATAGAATAAACCAAGGCAGTAGACAATGTTGACAATTGACAGTTAAAAATAGAACTGAAGTTAGGTGAAGATAATTGACGTTTTTGTGAAGGACAAAAGTGTTGTTTTGAGAATTTTATTCTGAATGCCTCGATTTAATCAGAATTTTACAAGTTATTCCGGGGAAATGGAGAATCCTAATTTTACAGAAGCTTCTGGAGCTATGGAATCGTCAGATTTAGCAAAACAGATGATGGCCTTGATGCAAATGATGGAACAGAACAGTATAACGAGTGAAGAAAGATTAGCGAGACTTATTCAGCAACAAGATAATGTCCAGAAATACCAAATTATCCCAGACTTCAGTAAGTCTATTAGTGATTTTAACGGAGAAACATTAGGCAAGACTGCAATGGATTGGTTGGAACAATTGGAAACTACTGCGATAATACATAAATGGCCTGAAGAATTCAAGTTAGAAACTACGAAAATACATTTAGTTGGAGCAGCTAAGAATTAGTATTGTAATTATGTCAAATGCCAGGGAAATAAAGAATTATAGCGATTTTAAATCTAAGTTTGAGAAAACCTTTAAATTGAGAATTAGCATGACTGAAATTTGGGAAAAAATGAAAAATAGAAGGCAAAATAAGTCGGAAAGTATATTTTTGTATTTCCATGATAAAATCTCTTTAAGTAAACAGCTTAATTTAGAATTCGAAGAAATGAAAGAGCAAATTTTGATAGGTTTAATAAACAGAAAAATCATTCCAGGTTTGATGGCAGTAAAACACAAGGATGCAGACGAATTATTGCACGATATTGTCAATTTTTCTAAAGTGGAAGATCAAGCTCAAGGGTCAAGAAATATGCGGAGTGCCACCAATGAAGAAAATTTGATGGAACGATCAGAACCAAACAGTTTAAGACAGGAGCAACAAGGACCTAGATGCTTCAAGTGCAAAGAACGCGGACACTTGAAAAGAAATTGCCCTAGGGGAATAAGGGAAAGTAATCAAAACCAGAATAGGAATATACAGTCGATAATTGTGGAAAAGTCCCGTGAAGGAAATTCAATTGATAAATTCATCAAAAGATAAGTATAAACAATGTAGTGATAGTGGCTTTCATAGATTGTGGTAGCGCTGTGTGCACAATAAGAAACGACATAGTAGAGAAACTAGGAGTAGTAACTATCCCGTGTCATACGGTGCTGTATGGTTTTGGACAGAATGCACCAGTTCTAACCACACATATGAAAATTGCTACGGAAATCACTTTAGATAATGTAAAAGCTAAGGTAGATGTCTTTGTAGTGCCGAAGAATGCTCAGGAAGTCGATGTCATTTTGGGCAGGACATTTACAGAGCAGACTCATTTAGCTTACTATAGAGTTGGAGATCAACTAGTGTTTGGATATTCAGAGACAGAACCATTTTCTGATTTTCCAGAAGCAGATAAACAAGGTAAACATATACAAATTACCAAGGGACAAGTCATTAGAAAGAACCACATTAATATGATTCAAGCAGAAATAAAAGATCATAAAGCGGTGTACGTACCAATGCTTAATACCACAGACAATGATATCGATATATCGGACCAAAATATTAAGTTACTTGGAGATCAGGAATATACAGTACTTGCAGTTAGTGACTGTGAACGAATTTCTAAGGAAATGCTGAATGTGAATAAGCATACACCTCACGAACATGTGGAAGACTTATTAAATTTGGTTGGAACACCCTCAAAAAGAAAATTCTACTTCTCCAACTCCCAGTGGATGACATACCAAGAATTTACAACTTTGAGAAACACCTCACTGTAGTATTGAGTAATAAAAAGGATTGGAAGAAAGAGACGCTTACTCAGCATATAAAAGACCATACCATCATGTGGTATACGGATGCGTCCAAAACCAAAGCAGGGACAGGGATAGGAGTATTTGGGCCGAAAACTGAATACTCCGAACCAATGGGCACCTACCCCAGTATCCTTCAGGCCTTGCGCTATCCAAAGATGCGTACAATTTATCTTAGATAGGAACTATCGAAAACAGGAAATTGCCATCCTATCCGATAGTCAAGCAGCACTTAACGCGATCAACTCAGTAACCATCAATTCGAAGTTGGTCAAAGAATGCCTGGAGAAGCTCAACAAATTAGGCAAAGAAAATAAAGTCCTCCTACTCTGGGTGCCTGCTCACCAAGGGATAGAAGGCAATGAAAAAGCAAATGATCTAGCTAGAAAAGGAGCGAACACTCCACTAACTGGACCAGAACCGTTCTGTTTTCCAAACGGGAACCAACTGAAAGCGGAACTGAAGAATCTGGAAGACTCCATCCGTAACTTGGAATGGGTGTCCTCCAACGGTCTAAGGACACTCGAAAAAGTTCCTTAGAACTTATGACCGAGAAAAATCAAAAGTTTTCCTTGATTTAAGTAAAAACAATCTTTGGATTGTCACGGGGTTTCTAACAGGACACTGTCTCCTCAACGAACACCTCAGTAAGATGAAACTGAGAAACAACGGCGAATGCAGATTTTGTGGGGAAAATGGGGAAACACCAGAACACCTTATCACTGAGTGTGCCGAGACGACGACCATTCGTGCCATGAACCTTGGTACGTCTGATGTCGAGGATGGAGAGCTGGCCTCTGTGGAGCCGTCTCAGATACTGGCTTTTCTTAAAGCCCTGAGACTGTATGATGAGTTATAACTCGTTATAACTCAAGAAAGGGGAACACACAATAGATCTATAAGGTCGCGGTGATTAACTCCCCTCCTAAACATTCTACATTTTACATTAAATTTGGTTAATGAGTACCGACCTATATTCGCATTGACATTAAAGGAGATTGGATGTACCGATTTAATTACGATGGATATTGTTGACAATGACATACCAGTAAGGCATAAACCATATAAAAACTCTTACGAGGATCGACAAGAAATTAAACGACAAGTTGGTGAACTATACCCAACTGTTTTAACAGTTGGGTATGGTTAAAGAAACAAACTCTCAGTATGCAACGTTGGACTTAACAAGTGGATATCTCCAGGTACCATTGACGGAAAAGGCCCAGGAGAAGACAGCTTTCATCACCAATGACGATACAGGACAATGTACTAAAATGGTATTTGGATTAACAAACGCACCATATGAATTCTCGCGACTCATGAATTTAGTATTAGGTGACTTAAAGAATAAGATATGTGTTAATTTTTTAGATGATGTTCTTATACCAGCAATGTATTGGCAACAGATGCTGGAAAGATTAGAAATGGTGTTTGAAGCGTTCCAAAAAGCCAAATTGACCTTGAACGTTTTTGGCAGTCACACGGTAACCTATTTGGGATTTGAATTATCAGAAAAGGGTATATTACCAGGAAAGGGTAAGATGACAGCTATAGAGGACTATCCGAAACCTAGAAACGCTCATGAGGTTAGACGATTCCTTGGATTGACAGGATTTTTTAGGAGATTCGTAGAAAGGTATGCCGTTATAGCTAAACCATTAACCGACCTAACTGGAAAGGATAGAAGTTTTGAATGGGGTGAAAAGGAAGAGCAAGCATTCCGTGAGTTAAAGGACAAACTACTACATGCACCAGCTTTGCAGCTGTATAGTCGAAGTGCTGAAACGGAACTACACACTGATGCCAGTTCTATCGGAGTAGCAGGGATGTTATTGCAGAAAGGTGATGATAACAAGATGCATCTAGTCTGTTGTGTATCCAAGAAGAACACACAGGCGGAGCAGAAATACCATTCCTACCGCACAGAACTACTGGCAATAGTTTGGTCAGTGGAGAGACTGAGAGCTATGTTATTGGGAATTCATTTTATCATATACACCGATTGTCAAGCTTTAGTATACATAAACGCACATCGAATGAAACCACAACTAGCCAGATGGTATGCCATATTGATTGAATATGATTTTGAGATCAGGCATAGAAAAGGCGAAAAGATGGCACACGTAGATGCATTAAGCCGAGCACCAGTAGGTGAAATGCAACATCTTAATTTAGGAGTCTACAGTTTGCTAGAAGAACACGATAAAGTATTAATGATACAACGAAATGACGAAAGCATAAGTACATTAATTGATATTTTGAGAAAGAATTCCGAAGATAGGAGCCAAGAAGAAAGAAATAAAGTACAGAATTATGAGTTAGATAATGGCAGATTGTACAGAAAAGTTGAAGTCAAGGGAGAACAGAGATTGTTATATGTAATACCACCGAATATGAGGAAATCCATAGTGGTGAAATATCACAATCAAATGGGACACTTTTCAGTTGACAGAACTGTACAGAAAATACTAGAGACATGTTGGTTTAAGGGTATGAGAAGATATGTCCGAAGACATACATGGATGTTTTGAGTGTGCTACAGAGAAAACACCAGGAGGTAAGAGACCAGGACCGTTACATCTAGTGGATCCACCTTCAAGACCAATGGAAAGAGTTCATGCAGATCATTTAGGACCGTTTATCAAAAGTACCAGAGGTAATTCCTATATTTTGGTTTTTGTAGATGCTTTGACCAAGTTTGTAACCTTATATCCTGTTAGAAGTACGACTAGCAAAGAGGCATCAATGGTATTTAAACATTTCATTGATAGATATGGAAGTCCTAAAGTAATTGTTACTGACAGAGGAACTGCTTTCACAGCTGATGAATTTGAAGAATTTTGTTCGAAACGAGGTATCAAACATCATTTAACTTCAAGTAAATGGGCACAAGCGAATGGACAGGTTGAGCGAGTTAACAGGACTCTTGTACCAGTCATTACGACTAGTTTGCAAAATGAAGAAGAATGGGACAGTAAGATCAAAGAAGTAGAACGAAATTTCAATCTTGCTGTAAATCAGACAACAGGAAAGTTGCCATATAGATGTCTATTGGGCTATACACCGAGGTTTCAAGATGTCAAGTTTGCGAATGAAGTTGTAATAGAAGAGTACCAGAGACCTGAAATATTACAAGAAGAAATTCAGAAAGAAATTAAAGAAAAACAGAAGAAATGGAAACGTAGATATGACAAGAAAAAGTGTTATGAACAATTGTCAGTTGGAGATATTGTTATGGTAAAGAGATCACCTGAAGCAACGGGACAACCAACCAAGACACAATCTAAATACAAAGGACCTTACGTAATAATCAGTGACTTGGGATGCAATATATACAAGGTGAAAGCTTTGGATGAAACTGTGCGACAATATACTATGAATGTTCATATTTCATATTTAAAAATTTACAAGAATGCTATAGAAGAAGATGTAAGTTCTGAAGAAGAAGACGAACATCAGGAAGATAAGGAAGAAAACGACGAAGAATACCAATCAGGTCAGACTGAGGAGGAGTATTCTGACCAGGAGGAGAAAAGAGAAGAATCAGATTTTTGTGTCGAGACAGATGAGGAGGAAGATCCTTATGAACATGAAGAAATGGAGAAAGAGAAAAGACCACGACGAAGCAGGAAGATCCCAGCAAGATACCAAGACTTTGTGCTGACCGACGCCGAAGACTATTGAAGAAAATCTGTATTTTAATTTGTTTATTTTCCGTTTACTTTGTTTTAGTTTACTCTACCATTTTGAAGACAAAATACTGTCAGGAAGGCCGATTGTTATCGACATTTAATGGTATGCAACCCGTTATACAGCTAGAGCCTTGAAAAATGTGACGTAGAGGAAGAGAGGGGATTATTAGAAGAGAACTGTACGGCAAGAGAGTATAATAATTTATTGTTAATATTGGCTGACGAAATAATAGTGTAAAATAAACATTAATTAAGTTAATGGTGCTTTATTTGGACTAAAGTAAAGTTAACAATCATATTCATGGTTTTGTTCATCCTCATCACTCTGAGCCTACTCTTCATCACAAGAAAGAAGTTACTCTACTGTAACGTTTTTAGTTCGTTACATGTCTTTGATTATGATATATGATGTCTGGCGTATCATCACCGGATTCCCTATCGTTCCGGCCGGATAATTTATTTGACGAATTTTTACGTTCTCTAGTCCACAACCCTGTTATCGTTTGACACAACCCTGTTATCGCTCTGTGGAGGCGCTGTCAACATCGCTTCTGTCAACTCTCTGTGCTGTCGACTGACTTTTACTTTTAGCGCTCTGTAGCCTAACCTAACCATCCCGGCTTTTTAGAAATGGTGATTATTTAAATCTTGTTGTATAATCTGAATCAGCTGCTATTTCAAAGCAACAAGTAAAGATGAAATATTATCCCTTTTAGATTCGATACTGCATATTTTTAGGGTAGAGTTTTGGATGTCCCAACCTAACTTGTATTTGTATTTTGCTGGCACGTTGGCGTCCCTTTCTTTTGTCCTCCAGAATGATACATGGAAGAAAGGACAGTTTCTATGTTATTGAGCCCCGGAAGCAATTGAGGTAGGGTTTATTTTGTTTATTAGACCTTGTTTTGGTTTTTATACAAGAGTTTCATATTTTAGGGTCCAAGGTACAGACTAAATACAAGGTACGGGCATTATCCAAGGTCTTAGTAGTATCCAAGGTACGGGTAGTGTTCCCCTGTACTGTTGTCTTATGGACGGACCGTGTCCAAGGTTATGGTCTAAGCTTATGGCCCAGGTTACGGACATTATCCAAGGTCCTAGTAGTGTTCCAAGGTACGGGTAGTGTCCCCATATTGCCACAGTATGGATACAGCGTAAGCCCCATGTTGCTTCGCTCACATTTCTAAGCCTAGTCAGTAGCTATAGCTGTAGTGATTCATGGTGTCCTCATTCTGCCCCCTTTTGTTGTTTTGGCCAACAAGATCGCCGACAGACAGTGCAGAGATATAATGAGCCCACCTCACGCTGCTACTCTTCGAAACAGGATTGCCTCAAGAACAGCTAAGTGTAGATTTAGGTTCTGGTTTTCAGTCGATTTTCAGTCTTAACTTAACGTACATTTTAAACGATATCGTACAGACTATATTTAGTGGTTAGTTTATTAAGAACATTTATGTCGATTTAGTAGTTAAAATATGATTTAGATTTTAGGTTTCATTACATTACGCCTTGTTATATTATTACTTTTTATAGATATTTTTTTTTTTAAAATATATTAAATTCAAATAATATATCAAATTAATTAAAGTAATGCTACATTTCATATATTCTCTTAAACGTTACATGTCTTGTATTTTATCATAGTTGTTTTCATAGATATTTAGTACAATTCTTAACACCACTTTCGTTGACATATAACCACTATAATAATTATTAAAATTGTACTATGTGGGACAACTTAAAATTGGCGCGGCCACTAACCTTTCCTTCACCCTACAAAAGGATTCCTCACATTCTTCCGTCCAAATAAACTTCTTACTCTTCTTGGTAAGTCCAGTAATCGGAGCAATTATCGTAGAGAAATCTGGCACAAACCTGCGATACCAAGAAAATGTTCCCACCAGTCTTCGCACTTCCGTCACTGTCTTAGGTCTAGGCAATTCCAACATTGCAGCCACTTTATCAGGGTCAACTCTAAGTCCTCTTGAGTCAACAACATAACCCAAATAACGCATTTCCGGACGACATAGCTGACACTTCTCCCAGCTAATCACAATGTTAGCATCCTCCAACCGATGCAGGACCTCATTCAAGACTGTTAAATGATGTTCAAATGTTTGCGTAACAATTACTACGTCATCTAAATATACAAATACATGTGGCTCCAATTCAGGACCAAGAACTTCATCCATGAGTCGTTGCCAAGTGGCTGGTGCATTATGGAGGCCAAAAGGCATCCGTCTAAATTGAAACAGGCCACGGTTCGGAACAGAAAAGGCGGTATACGGGCGCGAAGGTTCCGCAACATTTACCTGCCAATACGCTGACTTTACATCCAAACTTGACAGATAACGAGCGTCTTTAAGTTTATCCAAAATATCAGAAACTAGTAGTAGAGGGTAACTATCTCTCTCTGTAACTGCATTTAATTTCCGATAGTCTACGCAGAATCGATATTTGTCAGTACCCTTCTTCTTGAACATCACTATGGGCGAAGACCAAGGACTCTTACTTTTCTCGATTACTCCAAGCTGTAACATAGTATCCAGTTCTTCATCTATGAACTTCTGCATAACCGGAGATACTCTGTAATATCGTTGTTTGATTGGTGCTGATGAAGTTTTAATAACATGTTCGGTACGAGTAGTACACCCAAGAACATCATCAGTAGGTTTCTTATATTTATCCACCAAAGCTTGAAGTCGCATCTTTTCCATCTCACTAAGAATTGTCTGTACTTTCACCTGTTCATCTATAGCAAACAACTCAGCTGATTCTTGTGAAAAATGCCATTCACCCCTGCGCAGATCAGGGACGATACCCATCTGTTGGATTCTATCCCTTCCTCCCATCCTTTACCCGAAAAACCTTAGTGGGTACGTAGCCGTAGTCGAGTACGGAGAGTGACAAGATCGGCCGAGTACACAGTGTACACCTCCAAGCGCGCGCTATCCTCAAGTGTTTTGTTCAAGCAAAAAATCAACAGGTACGAGTCCAGAACGGGAATAAAGGTGAGTGCCCACAGTCCTGATACATTAACTCACCCTAATGAACTGTGCCCCTTAATTCTCGCCCGTAACATTGGTCCTTCCGCCGCAGATCCCTTTCTGAACTACGTACATATTTTACTACCACTAAATTGATTATAATTAATTTCAAAATTATCTAAATATCATTAATATTTTTGTAATATATTATTTTAAATATATTCAATAAAATAAATTCTCGAACAAAATCTATATTTATCTTCTCTTTAACGCAGCAAAAAAAAGGTAGTACATTTTTTGTCACTGGTTCCACTGGCCAGGAATTTGCCACCGACCGAATTGTACCGGTGTTAAAAGCGATATCTAGCGCTGTTTCGCGATACTGGTCCGGATATTTCTTTTTCACGCTCAAATTTATCGATACGCATTTAGTCTCAACTCTACTCTGTTCTCTCTCTCTTAATAATTTAATTTTTAATTAATAAATAATAATTATTATAATATATAATTAATTTTAATTAAAAAAATAATAATTATTTTCTCTCTCTCTCACACACACACACACATACACCCTCTAATTATTCATTTTACTCTTTAGTTAATTACTTTTTCTCTTTCTCAAAGTTAATTATTATATATGTTAATATTATATTTTATATATTTTATTTTCTCACCTTATAAGCAGTGAAAATATAACAATTATTTTCATAATATTCTATTAGTAGAATATATCATTCTCTCTCTCTCTCTCTTCTCAGTTAATTATTATATTCTATAATATTTATTTTTCACCTTATAGCGTGTAAAAATATAATAATTATTTTCTCATATAATATTCTATTGTAGAATATATCATTTATTATATTCTATAATATTTTATTTTCTCACATTATAGCATTCCATTTCTCTCTTACGCTCTAATTAATTATTATACTCATTTTCGCTATGTCTGCAGACGCTCGCAAATTAAAACCTCTTATAGCTCAACGCTCTGTAGAACTTACTAAAATTAAAGAACTTAAAAAACCTGCTGATCAAGCTCTTGAAGATCCGAATTTTCACCCTAACTTTAGATGTAGAGCAAAACACTTAGAAGATATTTATAAACTTTTGATAAGATTCATAATAATATAATTTTATTAGTTTCCACACAGGATAATGGCGATATTGATCCTCATGTCAAAATTCAAACGAATTTAATGATTATTATTTTCACTTTGAAGCATTATTCACAAATTTATTTCCGCAAACGAAATCGTAGCTGGATACTACACAATTACAAAACACTACTGCTCAATGTTCGGTAAAACTTCCTAAAATTGAGGTACCCCATTTTGATGGTGAATTTAAACATTGGCAAACATTCATCGATATGTTTGATTCTCTTATACACTGTAACTCGTCTCTTAGTGATATATCGAAATACAACTATCTAGTGAGTTTCTTACGAGGTCCTCCTTTAGCTTTGGTATCTAGTACTTCACTTGCCAATCAAAATTATAATATAGCATATCAAGCCTTAAAAAATAAATACGATAAGAAACGTTTGATTGCAAAAGCTCATTGGCAGGCTCTAGAAAATATTAAGCCCATCTCTAACGAAAATAATCATGAAGCTCTAGATTTTTTATACTCGTAATATTACAATTTTAAATAACGTGGGTTTTCCCACAGAGAGCTGGAGTTTTGTGCTATTTAATATGATTTATGATAGACTTCCAGAAATTTTGCAAACTAATTTTGAACTGGAATGGGGCTCTGTTTTATCACAAGATATGCTATACCTCAAATCATACGATATACTCATTGAATTTTTAGAAAAACAATGTTCAGCTAAAGATACAATCTCTCTAACTAAATCGTTTTCTCATTTTAATAAAAATAGTAATTATGACAAAACTAAAACGAAGTATTTACAAAAAAAGAGGTAAATCTTCCAATATATAATTTTAAAAAAAAAAAAAAATTGAAACAAAATTTAACTTGTCAAGTTTGTAACAAGGATCATTTTATTTATAACTGTCCAGATTTTATTGCTTTTACTCAAAAACAGAGATATGATTTAATTAAATCCCGAAGTTGGTGCTCAAACTCTCTCGGCACTAGACATTCTTCTAAGAGTTGTAATTCTCGTTCCTCATGCCGAACTTGTGGCAAAAACATCATTCGCTTTTACATTTCGAAGGTCAAATAACAACTCATGTAAACGTTCCTCCATCCACTTCATCGCAAACTCTTCCAGTTCTGCAAGCAACCAGCTCTATCTCAGAAGTTGTATCTACAAATTTATTTGCAAAACATAAGAATAAAGCTCTTCTTTCTACAGCATTAATCAATGTTCAAGATGCGTGGGATAATTTTCATGTAATACGCGCTGTAATTGACAGTGGAAGTGAAAGTCACTTTATTTCAAAATCTTGTTTTAATAAATTAGGTTTATCTAAATTTTTCCTCCCCATCCAGTTGTGTGGCATTTGGAAAAAAATATTTCCAAAGGTTCTCATGGTGTTAGATGCAACATTAAACCTATTGGAAAGTCTGATCCGGTCTACCTTGGAGTTTTTCATATATTAAATGAAATTAGTGATAATTTACCGATTACTCCTCTTCCTGTTGAACAGTTCTCAAAGTTTTCTCAATTGACCTTAGCTGATCCCAACTTTCACCTCTCTAAACCCGTACATATACTTTTGGGTGCAGATATTTATTGTTTCTTGATAACAGGAAACAAACTCCTCTCAGATCCAGATCAACCCGTCGCTTTAGAAACATATTTTGATGGATAATTACAGGAAGAGTTAAAACATCTAGTGTTTCGCTCTCTGTAAACTCATACTTTCTTACCTCTTATGCTTCCTTTGATCAATCACTTCAAAGATTCTAGGAGTTAGAGGACGTTCCACAATCCTCGACGCTTTCTTCAGATGAAAAGCTTGCCGAAGAACACTTTTGTAAAACATTTTCACGCACTCTTTCAGGACGTTATAAAGTATCTTCACCATTTAAAACTTTGGAACCGATCTTTTAAGGTTCTAGAGATGTCGACCTTCGTAGATTTTTCTCCCTCGAAAAACGATTGCTTCGAAACCCCCAATTGTATTCTCAATATTCTAATTACATGCGTGAATATTTAGATTGTCAATATATGATTGCCGTGCAAAATCTTTCTCCCAACGCTTATTCTTATTATCTGCCTTATCATTGCGTAATCCGACCAGATAGTCTCACGACCAAACTTAGAGTCTTTGATGCTTCCGCTCGAGATTACACAAATAAATCTTTGAATGACAATCTCTTAACTGGGCCAAAATTACAGTCAGATATTTTATCTATTTTAATTCGATTTAGATCGCATTTGATTGTATTTGCTAGCGATATTAAACAACAATAGTCAAATTCTAATGAGCTCATTCAAGAATACAAACTTACTCGTGTTACTTTTGGTTTAAGCTGTAGCCCATTTTAGCCATTCGTTATAAACAAAGTTTTAGAAAATTTAGTAAAATATCCCGAAGCATCAAAGATTTTAGATATGGATACGTATGTCGATGATATTATATCTGGTTGCGATTATCTTTCTCTTACTATAAAAATTCAACGCGATCTCATTTCTATACTGAAACACAGCGGTTTTGAACTTAGAAAATGGACTTCGAATAGCTCAGATTTTCTTTCTCAGTTATCTCCAAATGAATGCAAAATGGATTCTTCTCTCTCTTAAATATAAATTCTCTTCTTCCTCTAAAGTTCTAGGACTAAACTGGAATCCCTCTACAGATGAATTTTTCTTTTGATTCACCAGTGTTGTCCTTGACAAACAAAATTTGTAAATAAACGCAATATTCACAACCTCGCAAGCATATTCGATCCTTGTGGCATGTTAGTTCCTCTCACTCTTCACCTAAAACTGATTATACAAGATTTGTGGAAGTTAGGTATAAATTGGGATGATCCTGCTCCCAATAACATTGCTACTTCTTGGTATCAACTCGTTCAAGAATTACCTTGTATTTTCTCTCTCAAAGTTCCTCGATATTTTCTCACTTTCAAATATTTATCCCTGGAAGTACATGGTTTTTGTGATGCTAGTGAAAAGGCTATTGTGCAGTAATTTATTTTAGGATACTCCTTCCCAGATACCCTGTAAAACAAATTTTGTCTGCGCTAAAGGCAAAGTAGCTCCACTCAAAAAAGTCTCAATTCCAAGACTGGAACTCTGTGCAGCCTTACTTCTGACCAGGTTAATTGATTTCGTTAGAACTTCTCTAATAAACTTACACGTTAGTACGATTGCATGGTCCGACTCGATGGTTGTTTTGCATTGGCTTAAAAGTGAACCGTATAAGTGGAACACCTTTGTAAGCAATCGAGTTTAGCAATACGTAACTGAACCTTTAAAGTACAACAGAT